>NC_056742.1:358562199-358862199 GCF_019279795.1 Protopterus annectens
TGGCCTTTCCAGTTGCTGTAGGTGTCTAGTGAGGTACATACCAAATGGGGCATTGTATTCTATAATAGGTATAATGAGAGACGCGTAGAGAGGAATTATGACCTCTTTCTTCCTGGATGATGAAACCTTTTGTAATGAGATGTGCCACATAGAAGGACTTTCTGTATACAGCGGCAATGTGGTTATCAAAGGAGAGGTTGCTGTCAACCTGTGTTCCCAGGTGTCTTATCACACCTTCGGTGTTTAGTGGGCTACCACCTATGTGGTAGCTCATGGGCATCAACTTTTTCCCAAAGGGAATGACAATGCACTTTTTGGCATTGAACTTAAGGCCATGGTTCTGGCACCAGTCATTGGTGTCAGTGAGGCCTTTTTGTACATTTTTCTACATCGGTTGGAGAATCAATAATGGCTCCCAGTTTGCAATCATCTGTGAACTTGGTCAGCCAGAGTCCCTTTGTGTTGGCTTGAACTTCAGAGAAGTAGATGCCAAACAGGAGAGAACCTAGGACCGATCCTGTCCCTGTGGGACACCACTTGTAACTGGTCGGTAGTCAGATTTGGAGTCTGCTACTTTCACAGTGTGAGTTCTATCAGTGAGCCAGTTGGCAACCCATCTTATGACATAGGGGTTTATGCCTAGTTTAGTGAGTCTATCTATGATTCCTGAGTGAGGGATGGTGTCGAAGGCCTTGGCAAGATCTAGGCAGGTTGTGTGAACTACCTTGCCCTCATCTTCAGCTCTGGTAACAGAGTCAAAGAACTCTATCAGGTTGAGCAGGCATGATCTACCTTTCACAAACACAAACTGCGTGGGGTCCAGAGTTTGGAGATTCACTATGTCCTTATTTATAAGGTCCATGATGATGCGCTCCATAGCCTTACATATCAAACTTGTCAGACTAATGGGGCGGTAGTTCCCAGGGTCTATAGTTGCTCCCCCTTTGTGGAATGGGATGACTGTAGCAGTGCACCATTCGGTAGGAACAAAGCCTGAAATGAGGCTGTGATTGAACAGGGTACTCAGGTGTGGTGCCAGTTCACTTTGTAATTCATGTAGAACACAGCCAGGGATATTATCAAGTCCCATGGAAGCTGTATTCTTGGCTTATATAAGTTTCGTCTAAATGATTCTTCACTAACATCAGTTAATACTACTGTAAATAATGAATCAACATCCATTGCTGTAAAAATAAAGGTATTAGTATTATTTTCTTGTTCTTATTTATAGAGTTTCTGTAAATGGCATTTACTATCCCATGTATAGTTTACAGTTTCCTAAAAATTTTATTTAGGTACTTTAGTAAATAAAGTAATATTAGTTACATTAATCATCTCTTTCCAGAAGCTACAGCTGTTATAGGGAGGTTAAGAGGATTATTGTGTATCTTTGGTAAGCTGTAAAAAATTGGTATCTTTGGATGCTGGGGTCTATATTAGAACATCGAATATTTAACAGTTCGAATCACTAAAGGTCGACCTTTAGTGATTGAACTGTTAAAACTATGGATGTTCACAAAAAAAAAATAAAAACAACAACAAAAAAAAACTAAACGGTGTAGGCAGGGGGGCAGGCCCCCATGCACCCCTCACACTCCCCGCTACTTAAATATACCAACTCCGAGACCGTACTACATTGAAGTAAACGGAAATCTCCCCTTACGGAGATTTCCGTTTACTTGTTCGATGTTCTGCAGTTTTGCTATTCTCATGTCGACAATGTCAGATTCGACATTGTTGGCTTTTGAGAGTTTAATATAGACCCTGGATGCTGTATGTAGAAACATTTCAAGGTATCCAGGGTGATGTAATGATTCAAGTGCATATTATATGTCATACTGTTCACTTGTGAAATACTTTTATTTACATCATTCATACCGGTACAACAATTAATATTTCTATCTTTCAGTATTGAATCCAACACAATCTTATATATTATGAATAACAACCCCTCCTCTTTATTAGCGTTTTAATAAAGTGAACATTTTTCTTGTTTCTCAAATAAATTACAAATATCATCTTCGCATGCTCTTTGAAATGTATAAATTATAGCATGGCTATTTGGCATAAAATAATTAGGCTTTCACCAGGGAATTTGTTCATAAGCTGGTTCTCCTGATAATAAAAGTTTTGAGTTATGTTGTGTTTGAGTTCAGTTGTCTTGTAAAACCCTTCTCAAAAAATCCTAACTATCATGAGTTCAAACAGCTTCTAAAGGACTACCTAGCTACTCACTGTCTTTGTTCCTGCCATACTCCTGGCAAATTTTTCCTAGCACCATTACTTTCACACTCATTTCTCTCCTCCTATTCTCTACCCCTACCCTGCTGTCTCTAGCATTTTCACTTCTTCAGTTCATCTCTATGCTACATTGTTTTTATTATACAACTCCTATCTATTCCTCTGTTAGACGTGAGGTCATATGTACTATGCTCATAACCTGATCACGTGACTCTGTTATTATTCATTTATTCACTACTACTATTTCGTTCTGCAATGTATATATTGTGTATACACTATTATTTGCTTATATTGTGTATATAATTTTTATGTTTATAATTTTATGTTATTATTGTTACTTCTGGGGCTTTTCTCCCCAGGCCTCCACTGAAAATGGGCTCCTAGCCCAGTCAGATATTACCCGGTTAACAAATGTAATAAATAAATCAATTAATTAATTAATTTATTTTAGTCAAAAAATCTGATAGGCAGCCATCCTGGGCAGGTATAAAAGACATTCATTTTTGTAATACAGATTCTTCTTCTTATGATAGTTCATAATTCTATAAATTAAAGACTACAGTCTCATGTTTTTGCCTGTTCTGCTGATGTGATTTGTTCCCAGCCTTTGGGCCATGATGCTATCATCCCTGTGTTCATTCTCTTACATCCTGTTTTCTTTTATTGGGTCTGGATTCTTTGCGGTAATGGCAGTGGACCTGTTTGTAGCAACACTGAAACATCCAGGGGGCCTAAAGCTCTTACGGTGTTTGTATCTATACCTCTTGGCATTTGAAGAGGTTGTTGAAGATGTTTCTGCATATCTAGGTCATTCCTCATTCAGTTTTGTGTTGCTGTGATGTCAGAGTGCTCTAGCCATAGTCACTCACTTTTAGACCAGGATAAAAAACTCTTCCTTTTCTAAAGTCACAATCTCAAAATTCATTTCCACTTCTTTCTTGCAATAAGACATTGTTCAAAAGCAAGAAGCACTTTGAATGTTTATGCTGATTGTTATTTCAAGAATTGTTTGTTTGTGTCTTTCGGCTTTTCCCGGTTAGGGGTCGCCACAGCGGAACTCCGGTCCGCTAATGATTGGTAGTGGATTTTACGTACCGGGTTACCAGTTCTGACGCACAACCTTCAACGAAGGCACCCCCCATTCATGTATGCCTCCACACAGAAGACGCTCTAGCTGAGAATCGAACGGGACAACGTCTTGCTATGAGGCGACAATGCTACCGCAGCACCACCACCGCAAGAATATCATATATATATCTGTAAAGCATGCCATGCATTTTATGTTGGAAAATCAAACAGAAATTGAAAGAGACAATAAGTGATCATCTGTCTAAAATAAGGATAAACATATGTACAAAATGCTCTATATGGCTTATTTTTCTGTTCATTTTTGTGATGTGTTTACAATGTTATTTAACACAAGATGTACAGTTAACCATATTTTTAAATTTGTAACACTTTTTACAAATGTTCCAGCTGTGAAAACATTTGAGTGATTATAATTTTCAAGTGCATTGTGCGTGGTTTTGACACAGTGTTTCTTTAAATGTACGCTACTATTAAACCACGCTATGCACGTTGTGTATACATAATGGGCGTTTTTTAAAAAAATGTTTTTACTCTGAAGAAGCTGTGGTGATACTACGGCGAAAACGCTCTTTCTTTTTTATAAATAAAAGCGTTATTCTTTTAGTAGCACGTCTTCTGGATTTACTTCCCTGGCAACAACTCGTAGGATTTGCGACTGAGTGCCTAGCTTTTGCTAGACTAGGAGGTGGCTATTTTCTGTTTTTTACCAGTTTGTTTCTTGTTTGAGCTGAGTCGCCTATATGAGCATATATCATAAAATAATGAAAAACACACTTTTGAATTTGCTGTACTGCAGGTAGTCCCTTTGAATATACAAGGTGATAACCTAGTAACATTAACAGAAGACAAGGAATATAAGTGGGATTCATATTTTAACATCTGATAGGGAACTTGATTTAAGTGGAATGAATAGTAAAACCAGTCTTGAAGCTAAGTCCAATCAGAAAATAAAAGCAATTTTAAAATATCTGTCACTTATAGGTTCAGTAATTGTGATACTGTTAAGCGGTACATTTACTGTAATTTATTTTAAGCCATGTGACAACACTGACCAATGGTTTCATTCATTTTGGAGACCCACACCTATATAATGAGTGAATCAGCTTTTGTTCTGCTTTAATACCTGAAGCACTCTGTGTTAAAGCTTGTGCTGTTTTTATTGTTTTTTTTTTTTTTAATAAAGTTACCCATCTTATTCGTTCTTGAGCCAAGTATGATTTTTTGTTTCATTAGTTCTATTGAGTGTTCTTGCTCAGAATCAATCTACTGGAGCTGTTTATTTCTTGAGAATAGAATGAGATTATGGGCACCAAAATTCAGAATTTTCTTTCCGTTGAAGAGTTCATTCAGATGTCTTGTGTACATTATGTCTTCACTTTTAGTGGATGGCTCATATCTCAGCTTTCTGGATAGAAAAGTACCCTTTTGATGACCTTCCTTTCTTTTTCACTATAAGTTGTGGTCATTTTTTTATGTTAGCAGAAAGGGAAAATGCACATGTGGTAGATAAATCCCATTCAAGGATTCCCACATAGACTGTGTGTTTTGTCTTGAGGAACCACACTACATCTGTTTTGGTGATATTTGTCTCTTTTTCACCATGAAGACCATTCACAGTTAGCTGAACAACATTAATCTTTCTTTAGAAAACTGACATCTTAAACCTTCACTCAGACTACTCACTCCTCTTTGCTAGATGCTCCTCTTCAGACAAAGAAAAATAAGAAAACCTTTAAAGAGGGTACTGAAGAGACCCTGCCTTTGACCTTACTGTCCTGGACTGGGACAGATGAATCCATTGTAGCCATCATGGAGCCATCAATACAATATTCCTGACCCCTCTGGAGTTGCTCTGTGAGAAGCGGCTAAGGATAAGAAGTCAGGCACATACACCAAAACTTGGTATCAGGCATCTGCCAAGACGTGAGAATACCTTTTTTCTTTTGTCTGAAGGGATGGACAGTATACCTCAGGTCTTCATAGGATCCCTTATGAATGTCCAGATGTATGATTCATCTGGGACTATTAAACTGGACACCCCTAAGGAAAAAATCACAAGAAAACAAGCACTTTTCCCAACCCTCTACTCGAACTAGCATCAAGGGCTTTGTGATGTCCAAGTAATATCCACTGGACTGCCACCAATTAATGTGACATCCAGATAATTTCCCACTGAGCTGCCACCAAATAATCTGATGTCACTCACTATCTTGGGTCAGTAACTAAGGAGCTTCAATCCTCACTACTGATTCCAATTTGAGACTGTCACTCAAACAGGAGTAATATTTCACAATTTTCCAATAAGAGCACAACAGGAACACGCTCTATAGCCTGGGGCTGGACTGTATACTTCTGTCTGCCACTAATGTAACTCCTTATTACACACCTCAGGGCAATGTGTTCCAGTTTAAGAACTCTGATACAATTACATTTAAATAAATTAAATTTCACACATCCAAAAACTTCTGGGAAAGCCTGACACAGATTTCCAGCTGTGCCCCTTCCCCAAAATAATACAGTAATGTAGCCACCAATCAGAGTGTCTTCATGCCCTTCTAAAGGGGTGTCCAATTATGAAAATTAAATATTAAAACAAATAGCAAATAACCCAAGCAGCCAGGCATTCAGAGTGGCCCAGGAAGTTATCAAGGCAAGTATAAGCACTCTCAAATCACTAAAGAAAAACACTAATTGTCCAGCCACAATGTAAGTTAATAAAAATATTTAATATTGAGTAAAATGATTAAAAATATAAAACAGTAATTTCCAATAAACAAACAGAACCCAATCATCAGGAAAATGAAATCAATACTGTAGGATAGCAAACCAACATTCAGGAAAACTCTAACTGATCTAGCTGATTAGTTATAATTTCCTAACTAAAGAGCACTGTCCCTGATCTAAACTAAATTACTACAACAGAGCAAAGGTAAGCTTACAGTTCTTGGTGAGTCCTTTTTGGGTGTCCACTGCACAGTTCAACTGTCAACTGTAGCTGATAACTGTAACTGTCAAGTGACAACTTACTTCTGACTTCAGCAGGCTCTTTTATAGACTAGCCTAACTGACAACTGTTCCAGTTCTAGTTTTCATTTCATATTTTTAAATTCAACCAACAGCTGTTTTCTAAAAGTTCCTTCCTATCTTTCAGCTTCTGACAGTAACACATAACAACTGTCAACATTCTGATGACATCATCTGCTGATCAGCTGAATCTGAAACAGTTTGACTTTAGAATCTCACTTCACAAACATGCTCACTTAGAAATGTAAAAGGACATTGTTCAAGTCTTCAACACATTCTGTTCAAACAGATCATAAATCAACATGTAAGAACTTATTTACAATATATGCTGGTATACAATACACAAGACAATCTGAAATTATATACACAATTTCAGCCAGACATGCTAGCATAGAAGACAATGTCTAATTTCTTCACATTCTCAAGGTGAATGGTACAATTTTGCTAAAGAACTTTTCAAACCCTTTCGGTCTCTACATTCCTGAACCATAGTTTCTTCTCATTCTAAGAGGAAAAGCTTTTCCTGTTCTTCTGAGGGAGAGTAACTTTCTGATTGAGAAGTAGAAGGGTTACATTATGTACCTCAAGCCTCCTCTCCAGATCCTTATAAATCAGAACCTGAGAAAAATGTCTCTTCTGACTCCACTGTTGAAGATATTTCATTTTCTGATGCCATTTCCAAAATGAAGAATCTGTTTCAATGGGAATGAAGATAGAGGCCAGAAACTCAAAAGAAATATTATGACCTTCTTCATGTTGCTTCCCCCAAACCCTGGTAATACCATCCATTCTTGGGACTTAAGATGCATTAAATTCTACATATGGTTCTCATGATGCTTAGAGTTATGTACACAAGAAGACAGAAAGGCTATAAAAGGTCCCTGACTCCAACAAATTCCTCTTCAGAAATCCTCTGGCAGATCCTATTAGTATCTCCATGGATAAGGAGGGAACTTTAAAAAACCCTAGTCTCTTCTAGACTATTGCCAGTAAGAAGGATTGCTTGGCATTAAGTATGACAAGAAGATCTATACTTCTATTAAAAACAAATCACCTGAATGGAAAAAGAACCTGTACCTGTTTGAGTTCCTCAAAGTTCCTTCTCTAATAAATCTTTGAAATTGTGTGCCCTGTTGTTGATAAATAAAGGTGATGACCCTAGGATACCCTTTAAATCATTATGTGCCTCTAAAATCCTCCAATTATTCTTGATAATGTCCCTGATATTACCACTATTCACTGTATATAGAAATATAGATTTTAAGTAAGTGTAAATGAGTTCAAATTATTATTTATTTGTTACATTTCTGATGTATATTTTTAATTATATTTTTAATGTAAAGTAAGATTGTTTTGTATTTTTATAAATATGGTGTGTTTTTTTAAGAGGAATTTGTGTAACAAATTGGATCACAGTTATGATTGATTAAATTTAATTGGTTTTAGTATATTAGATTTTCTGTGGTAAAGGTTTTTTGTTCTGATGAGGGCTTCTGTTGCAAGAGACAGCGCTAAACCTTGAGTGATTAAACCCATTTCTTTCTTCCTAGTGGTGTTCCTCTTTTTTCCATCCAGGTGATTTTTTTTTTTATTTTATTATTTTTTTTCATCTTGGTTGAGGCATTTAGTGGTTCATGTTAGTTAAGAAGATCTATACTTCCTTAACCTTGCCTTTCAGAGTTATAAATTGTCAAGTTTATATGGCCAAATACCTCCTTGCTATGTTTTCAGATTTGCAGCACATCATTTTAGCCTGCCTGGCTCAGATATGAAATCTTCCCTAACTAATTTGCTTTCATTTGTATCTCAGGTCTCAAAACATACTTTAAGGTTCCTGTGACACAATTGATGATGTTTGTAGAACTGCAGACACAGATTCAGTAATTCATAGATATGCCTGACTCCTTGGGTAACAGAATTTCCTTGAGGGTGTTAAAACTCAGATCGCCAATTCTCTCTTAGAGTAGGATGTCCTTTTGGGTAGCTCTTCTGAGGAGTTCCTTAAGCACTCAGAAGAAAGGGGGAAGTTAATACAGGAAGTGAAACAGTTTTTTTTTCTGTCACCAGTCCTTATGCATAACAAAAACTATCCCTTTAGCATGGGCTCTTATTCAGGAAACATTTTAAACCAGGGCAGCAAAAATCAGGAAGACAACAATATAAAAAACAAGATAGCAAGAGGCTTCCACGAAAAAGGAAAATGTAACTCCCAAGGGTCTTCCCAATCTAAAAAGAGTACATGACTGTCTAAGCACTCATTCCCTACCCTTCCTCTCCACCCCAGCCAACCCCACAAAATAACAGGCAACCTGTTTCTTTCCCTACCTTTTTGAAAACAAATAACAACCAATGCTTAGGTACTAGAAATAATTCAGTGGGACTTCAGTCAGGAAACTCTTTCTATCCAGAAAAAAACAGACACACGTGTTTCCTCATATTCTTTTAAAAAATGCTTGCTCAAGGAGCTGTAGAGTCTGTTATTCCTTCATAGCTGGAAAAGGGATTTTACTCCAATAAAGAAGGCACGTAGAGACCAGTATTGAATGTTTCATTTCTCAGTTCCATTGTTCAAAATGTTCAACCTATACTCTCTTTTTTTCTTTTCCTTCCATTCTGCTTCTTTCTAGTAACTCCAAATTTCAAGGATGCTTGTCGTAATGTTTCAATTCACAGACTTCAAATTTTATTTTAGATTTTTTTGTTTTGTTTGGGTTACATTTACAATTTATAAGCTTACCCTCTGGACGTTCTGCAACTTCAAGGGCATTTACTAAATATTTAGCTCCAGTAATTGCTTTCTGTAGACTTCACGGAATATATATTTATCTGTAGCTAGATGATTGCCTCATCATAGCACATTCAGCTCAAGGTACCCAGAAACCCCTTTTATTCAGCATGACCTTTTTCAAAAAATAGGTTTCAATCTAAATTTGTTGAAATCCTCACTAATTTCCTCTCACAGGTTAACATTTCTGAGATGCTTTTTGAACATTTTTCTCATAATGGGCTATCTCCCATCAGAACAAGTTTCATTTTACAATCAACATTTTTAAATATGGCTCAAGAGTCCATGTCACAGCAAAGACGTTTCTCAGAATTCTAGTTTACAAGGCTTCAACTATTCTAATGCTTCCTGTAGCAGGACTGCATATAGGAAAACTCAGTTGTTCCTCAAGTCAGTTTCGACTCAACACTAGCATCCTTTGTCCTTTCCTGTGCCAGCCCTGGGATTTGTCAAGAAAGAGCTCCTGTGAAGAGCAAATCAGATTTGGCCAACTCCAGGTCTTCCTTTTCATCTTTCCCCTTCCTAACCAAATTTGTATGTAACAACATGTGCATCATATGTTGTCAGGGAGGTGACTTCCAAATAAATCAAAGGTCATGGAATGTAGGATTCTCACTTAAGAAAGAAATAATGGCCCTGATAATGACATTAATTAAAATTCTCTTGGTGATTACAGGCAATACCACAGTGATGTGGTACAAAAAAAAGGAAAAGCAGATCTTACCACTTGTGTAGACTAGCCATGATTTCCTAGGGAGTGACAACTCAGCACAATCTCTCTCTTCGGGCAGCCTACATTTCATCAGAGCAAAACACAGTAGCAGAGTCTGATTAGATTCAGGACAGACCTTCACAAATGAATGTTACACCCAGTGATCTTCCAGGACTTTGTCCACCTGTAGAGAGCTCCTTATGTAGATCTATTTTCCTCCACTCATAACACACAGCTATAGACATTCTGTACTAGGACTATTTGTGAGTGCGTCTAGAAAACAGATGCCTTCTGTTTTGCATGGATGGGAATGTTCCTGTATGGCTTCCACCCAACTTTCCTTTGATTACCAGAGCCCTTCTAAAGATCAAGAAGGACTCTCCAAAGATTTTCCTGGTAACTCCCTTTTGACCCAGGCATTAATGGTTCTCCTTCTCTTACATGTGGCCAGGGTAAATTATAAAAAAACTTCCTCACAGAGTAGACCTACTGTTTGGATGATACCTGACTGTTTGGATGATAGGTTTTCAATCCTTTCATGAATCTCTTTTCAGAAGAAGTACAGCAGGTATTAAAGGAGGCAAGAAATCCTGCTACTAGAAAACCATATTTAGTTAAATGGAAATTATCTTTTCTCATTGGTGCTGTACCAAAGACCAGGACCCATCCCAGGCAGGGGTATCATTAATAATCCAGTACTTGTGTAAATTGCACCATTTTGGTCTGCCTCACACTTCTCTCAAAGTACATCTTTTGGCCATTTCAGCTTGTTTACCATTTGATCCACTCCTTTCCTCTTCTTTCTAGTTTAAGCAATATTTGAAAGGGGTATTATAGACCACCTAGGCAACAGGTGGTTCCATCATGGGATTTGAATTGAAGATATTAACTTTACCTGCATTTGAAGCTTCCTCTTGTACCTCCTAAAGTTCATCATCTGGAAGACAGCTTTACTTATTGCATTAGCTTCAGTTCAAAGAGTATCTGAATTGCAAATCCTAATGTCTATTCAGCTCTTTTCCATCTTTCATAATGGTGAATTAACTCATACAACTAACTCATCATTTATGCCTAAGGTGGCTACTGAGTTTACTTTGAGTCATTCTATTCACCTGTATGTATTCTTTCCCCAACCTGAAAAAGAAGAGAATTAATTCTACATTCCCAGGACATCCACAGACAGTTCAGATAATACTTGGGCATGACAAAAGATTTCAGATTGGTAGGCCAACTTTTTATTTCTTATGAAAGTAACAAGAAAGGGCAAGCAGTTTCCAGCAGGTGATGTGCACATCGTTATTCCACCCTATTTTCACCAAGGATAAGGTCTCACAAAAAGCATATTGGGGCACACTTCACTAAAGCTGTTGCTACTTTTGAACTTTCTAGAAGGGGGTGGACTCTTGAATCACTCTAGAGGTGGCAACTTCAGTCTGTATGCATACTGTTGCTAAACACCACAGAATTTACTAATTTTCCAGAGCCAAAACAAGATCTATTCTCCAAGGTCTTTTGAACTCTGGCCCTGCTTCCTACACCCTGCTGTCTAAGGTTTGGTAATTGTCCCATATAGCTTTATTCCACTGCAACAGTGATCTAATGATGAATGTAGTACAGTTGTACATGTAAATATACGATAACGGTAGATATCCGAATAGATTAGTGTTGCAGTACTAACGCCCTGCCTTCATCCGTCTTAGTTTTTCTTATTTTATTTTTTTTTTCTTAGCTGCATTCCTTTGGCTAAGATGGGGTTCCTTTCACCTGTTTCTGCAATGACACAGGATTACAAATTTGGACCTATCATGGCATGTCATATTTTCTGGTTACAGCCTCCCTTTGTTAGACATAAGAAAATTCTGAATGTTGGTGCTCTTACATCTCATTTTATACCAGCATGCTCTCATACTTCGACCGACATACAGTGTGTGAGGAAGACAGAAGTTCAGTCCTTGGCATGATATGTCTCATATAGATTTATGCTACTGCAACAGTGATCTATTTAGACATTTATTGTTACTTCTACAACTGTACTTTATGCCACATTTCTCCTTTACTCTGCACCTAATAGTGGGGAATATTCCTTGATGGGTGGCAGAAAATGAATTTATCAAAAATACTGCCAAAGTGGGTATGCTTTGTACAAGAGCAAAGCACCTTAGTCACATGTCCCACTCTTCTAATACAATGTACTGCAGCCTGAAACCACTGCAAAATACCTTGTTTTTGCTTAGCCACTACTATTTATTTAATTGTTAGCTTGTTTGCTGACTGGGTAGGTGGACATATCTAAGAAGCTTTTTTCTTCCATGACAGAGCCACAAGCAAAAATTAAGATACAGGTAAAAGTCTAGAAACAGCGTGGTTATATGCATCACTTACAGTTAAAGTCTCATTACATTAAATAAACATAGACTTTCAAGACTGAGTAATGACCTAGAATCAATGTATATAGTGGGCATATTTAGCTTAATGTACTCAAGACAAAGGAGAAACAAGTAGAAAATAAAATGTTTCTGTCTAGATGTTAGAAGAATGCTAGAGTACAAGTACTCTGGAATACATAAGGTATACTACAGAAGAGTAAAGGCAAATAAATGTAGTTATTTGCCTTTATCCATTAATTAAGATGCTTTGAAACTGACCTAGTACTATTCATGACTACTGTAGTTTGTGTGCATTAACTTTTGTTGATTTTTTTATTACTTTTTTTATTTTTTATTTTTTTTTTTTTTTATTTATTAACATGTCTCATTGTTTTGTTTGTTTTTTGTTTTTTCTTTTCTCCCTCTACTGAAATATAAATATAATATATAGAGCTAGACTTCAACGAAAAAAAACAAATAAAAATAAAATAAATAAGTAAATAAATTTATCAGCAGTTCTCTTACTTAGGCCAAGGAAAACCTGAACTACTGCAAATTACAACAGCGTGGGTTTAGAAGGAAACAGCATACTATACTACTACATGCAACTAATATGGTTTGTTAATATACCAGTTGGATAGGTAGGCAGGAAAGGAAGTCCAGGACAAGACAAGTAGAAAATTAAGCTTCTGCATGCACAGTATATAAACATTGTTCAGCAGCTGTGCATAACGTATGTCCAAGATTCAGAATGCATTTACTAACTACTATATGGACAAGGCAGAAAGACAACACATTTCCATGGATAAAGTGAAATCTTTGCTGGCCTGAAACATCAGCAGGTTTAATTTATAAAACATAACTCACAGAATTCTGCACAACACCTTAAATTTAGCTGTGGTGTATTTTTCTTATAATGACAGTTTGAAGTATCTGATTAGCAGAAGAATTGTTCTTGATAAGATATATGTCACTTTTTTTTTGCATAATTTTTAGGCTTGGAAGAACACGTCAGCTGGTGTAAATTTAATAGGAAAATACACAGCTGTTTCTAAAGTATGCTGCAAAATGCTATTTTCTTTTTAGGTGAGTTAAAATAATTTTTCATAAGTAAGTTAATAATTGCATTTAGACAGGACATCACTCCTCAAATATTTCTACTTCCAGGAACCATAAGCTAGACCAAGTTTAAACAGAAGTATTGCTTATACATGTTTTAAACTATTCACAGTGGCTTCCTAATATATTATATCAAATAAGAAAAAAAACAGTTCTGACATCCTTATTAGAGTTTAGAGTCTTATAAAAAATGAGAGATGGATGGCATTATTGCTTTAGATGCCCTCCCTTACCTCAGGCACAAAGCACAGGAAATGCTGACGCTGCTGTCATGCAAGTGCGACAGATAAAGCTATTTCTTGCAGTTATTAGCCTTAACTCACAGTGTAATGTGATACAGTTTTAATTGGAAACTACTGAAGCACTGTGCATATTACCACCGTTTGTATATATTTTGTGACTGAAACATTGTCTTTCATCTTACTTAAAGCAGAAAAAGTCTATCACAAAAAGTAAATAGTATACATGGTAAGTTGTTGGCTATAATGTTCTTCAGCTAATTATATATGGAATAATTACAAAATTTTAGATACGGATTTTGGTTACATTATTCTATATGGAAACATAATTTCTGCTTGTATAACCATGATATGAATACGATTACATTTTGTATGCCAGAAATGTGGATAAAGATACAGTAGTTAAGAAAAAATAAAGTGAGTTTTATGGTTGGATGTGTGGAATATCTGTGGATAGGATAAAGCATAATCAATTTAGCTCTTTCTATCATCTACTTATTTATGTCTGTATTTATATATATAAAGTGCTACAACGACTTTAGCATATTTAGTACAAGAACAAAGTGGGCATTTACAACTGTAGGCAGTACAGACGTATCAGACTGCTGTCACACTGCATGGAACTACTGGAGATGTTAAATGAATATTCAGAGCAGTAGAAAGTAAGATGGGAGATGAGCATTTTGGGTTCATATGAGGATGCAGCAGAACTGATCCAATGTTTACAGTGAGACAGACTGTGGAGAAGAAGCTGAAGATAAGGAGTCCAACTGAGTATTCCAAGACTTCAAAAAAGCATATGATGAGCCCACATGAAAGCTGATCTGGGCAGTCCTGCAATGGTTTGACGTCCCAGAAACATAGGTATAAGAACCCCAGAATGCAAGTATGAACAGTATTCACATTCGCAGAGGAGTTCCCAGTGGTAGTGAGTGTGCATCAGGGTTCAGCTCTGAGCCCATGGCTATTCATACTCATAATGGACTACATTAGCAAACGGGCTGGAGGGACAGGTCAGCAAAGCTACTGTATGTGAATGATGTGTCATTACAGACTATAAAGGGTAACTTCAGCAAACGGCAGGGGAATAGACTGCAAAAGTGAAGGAACGTGATGAAACTGAATACAGACAAGGTGGTCGTCATGGCAACACATCAAGGAAATCAGAAGAAGCTGAAAACTGAATTAGAAAGGAAAATAGTGGAAAAGGTTAACAGCTTTAATTATCTGGAAGGGGTAGTTGAGAAGGGAAGGTCAAAGCTACAATCAGAGGGGCTGTAGCTAACTGGAAGAGACTGCCAGAGATAGTGTGTGACAGACCTATATCAAAGAAGCTGAAAAGTAAGGCATACAAAATGGTGGTGCAATGATTACTTCTGTATGGTATAGAAACTTGGGCATTGAAGGCTGAGGAAGCTAGAGGTGATGAAAATAAAGTGACTGAGATGGATGGTAGGATGCACACTGTGAGACAGATGAAGAAATGTTGATATCAGAATAGTGGCCAAAGTGTCTGAGATGGATGGTAGGACACACACTGTGGGACAGACAAAGAGATGACATCACAACAGAGACCAAAGTATTCTCCAGTTGCAAAGAATGTCAAAGAGAACAGGTTATGATGGTTGGACATGTGCAGGATCACAGAAGATGATTTTCTGAAGACAATTTGGGAGAGGCATGGAAGAAGGCAAAAGGAAATAAATATGTCTAGCAGGGAGATGGAATTATTGCATGAGGAAGACCTGTGACAGCCAGGCATAAGACAGGAGAATGCCATTGCATTGAGAGAGCTGGTGACAGTTCATGCAACACCTTGACCACATGTAGGAAACAGGAAAAAAGAGGGGTTGATGATGATGACGGTGATCATACACTTGCAAAGTGCCTCAGCAAGTGCCACATTGTACTACTGTCCCCACTGCTAATTGTTGTGGTGTAATTATTGTTGGCTCTGTACACACTACTGTTATGATTGTTCAGACAGACAGTTGTATTATGTTGGCAGATAGCATAGTTAGTATTGGTAGCCTAACACAGTAGTCCTGTTGTAGGCACTGGATCATGGAAAAGTAGTGTACATTACATGCTGTGCTGTTTATATTTTGTCAGACAGACTCATGCAACAGAGGAACCCCTGTCAGCTATATGATGTTTTAGAAGCCATTTATGTTGGTGTGCACTGGGCTTGCAAGCCTATCCTGTTGGGTGCATACACTAGCCTGCAGGAGGTACAGTGGCTAATGAGGGCAATACAGCAGGATATCCAGGACCTACCAGATATCATGGGGATGCACTGGCAAAGGACTGTGATGGGTTTCTGTGAGCTGAGACATGAACACAACATCCTTGCCAGCATGATAATGGACCCCTAGCATTTCATGCCCAGCAGCCTTCTGTCATAGTGGCTACTGCCTATAAGAGGTCCCAGTACAATCTTGCTGTCATTCTGAATCTGGATGTGCCCATAGCTAGCCACAAACCCCATGCATGTAGTCCAGTAGAAGTACGTCCTATACTACCACAGATGGCAGTTTGTCCAGTCATGGTGACCACAAAGTCTGATGCTGCACTCTTATGGCTTTCTTTGAGCTCATAAGAAGCGCCAGCTGCTCCTGAAGATTTTTTACCAAGACATACCTGTTTTTAGTTTGTATAAAGTTGCACATAGTTATACTTTTGTAACAGTTTTATATTGGATATTTATGTTTATATATCAGATGGTGACAGACATTGGCCAGGAAAGAGCAGTTTTATAATATTGTAAAGTTGTGAACTGTTTATTTACCATTTATTATGTGCTTCAGAAGTTACTGCTGTATATCATGTTATACTTTTATATCAGTTTTATATTGCATACTGTTTTATAAATTATTATCACATTACCATTTGGCATCTTGTGTATTCTATTTCCAAATTTTCACACTTGTATCACAAGGTGCTTAATTACATGGTGCATGGTGTAGTATTCTGCTGGATATCAGTATAAGGGGATATGATTTCAAATTTCACTTAAATGTAGTTTGTTAGACATAAATACAGTATTCTCTTTGCATAGGCCTAGAAATGTAGCCATGTTAAAGAAGGCCTACATCTTCACTGTATGCATGCAGTTTCAATATAAAGGAATGCTTCAGTGAAATAACCTTCAGGCCAAAGCAGTGATAAGGACGAGATGTATGAGACATGCTAAAAAAGTGTATGGAACACTTGGAACAGAAACAGAACTTGTTTACATAGTACAAGTCTTGGGAACCAAGGTTAAAGAGCCATGTAGAACTTGTAGGAAGGTTTTAGGGTTTTAGTATTATGAGAGAAACGTTTTAAACAGAAGAGGGTTCAGTTTGGAGATGTCAGTCAGTGCAGTGCAGTCTAGCTTGTTACTGACATTCAGGAGATTAAATAAAGAAATTTGGTACTGATACGCAGAAAGTCAGTACAGTAGGTTTAGTCCTGGTACAGAAATAAGGACAAATGTTAAGTCCTCCAAATACAGAAAGCAGTACTAATTCTGCTATTCAGGAGGAAAGGAACTATTCTAAGTACAGAAGCTACAGACTGTTTAATTCAGTCTATTTCAGATTATCAGCACTGCTATTTGCCACAGTAAGATAGATATGATTTGGATACTGTTGACATCTACCTCCACTGTATACTGCTAATAAATGATAAACCACAATTATCAGACTTGAGTGTACAAACTTTTATTTTGAAAGGTAAAAAATTATTTGGCACATAGAAAAAGTGAGATATTTGTTACTTCTTCTGCACAGTTCTTGGTAATTATAAAATAAATACATTCATTCCAGTTATTTCCAGTATTTCCAGTATCATACAGTTCATACAGTTCTTAGAATGATAAAGCCAGATGATCAAGCCATGTTGCTTATATGTTCTTTGTTTGTACAATGGTTTGCATACTGCATCTGTGCTCCATCATGCACTGTCCTTATACCATTTGGTACACCCCATTGCTGTAGTGCTATACAACTTGTACAGCAGGTGAATGATGTGCAGTTTATGAACTAACACGTGCTCCATTTTACATGCCAGTAGTTTATGAACTGCATACAATTCTTATTGTACACATTTACTTGAACTGCATACAATTCTTATTGTACACATTTACTTATTTACTTATATCACCTGTGTGCATGACGGTTTAGCACGTGTATGAATATCCAGGCCAGATACACTCAAAAAGGACTAGACAATTTCATTCTGTCTGATGCATCATCACCTAAAAGTATCCATCTACTGACCATCCCTGATGATTCTATCAGTTCATATTGTCTCTAAATGCAGTCTGTAAACTGTACTGCCATTGAACAGCGTCATCTACCTCAAAAATGAAAATAGCACGCTCTTGAATTAGTCTTCCAAGTTCAAGGAAACCTCCAACCCCTCCAACGTTAACACATTTTTTTTCTCTCAGTAAATATGAACTATGATTAATATTCCTCCCCTGAATCTTGCGGACCATTTTCTATCCCTGTCAGTCTAAGTAAAACATGAACTAATCTTCCTTGCAATATTTTATTCACCAGTTTAATATTCATATTCAGCAACACTACTAATCTGTATTTTGCCAAATTATCTTGTCCTACCCCTCCCAATGACAGTTTAAATATATATTTAATAAAACCTTACTTCCTGTCTGCACCCCATCACAACTTATCTAATAGATAGTATCAAGCAGGCTGTTGTTTGCCTCCTTAAGTTATTTCTACCTAGGCCTTGTACAGGATATGTCCCGTGTCAAGGAACACTACAATGGTGATGCTCCTCCAGGAAGGTGGCCCCACTACTGATTCAGGAAACTGCAGACCCACTAGTCTTACTATTCCACACTGTAAAACTAGGATATTAAAATTTTGATCAGGTCATCTGCAACAATTAAATTTGTTAAGGGTAGATTGTGCCTGCTAAATCTTGTGTGCTTCTTTGAAAAGGTCATACAGTCAGTAGACGCTGGTCACTTTGTTCACACTGCCTACTTTGATTTGGGAAAGGCCTTTGACATCATACCTCATGATGGAATTGTTAATACGCTGGTGGACTTAAACACTGATCCCTATGTGGTAAGATGGACTGCAAACTAGCTAGAACATGTTGTCATGGTCATTAATATCTTCTCAATTAGGGAAAAGGTGACTAGTGGCATTCCCCAGGATTCCATACTAGACCTCCTCCCTTTCTGGCATTTACTTCTGTGACATAAACACTGACAACAAGGATCTCTGGCTAACTAAGTTTACTAATGTTTTTAAGTTGGATGTGGTAGTTAAATCAACCGGTGATACTAATACACTTCAAGCAGAACTAACATGTATTAAATTCTGCTGCACCACAAAAGGGGTCAAGTTAAATATTAAGAAATGTAGTATCATCTCCTTAGGAAGATAACAGATTCCTACTACTTACTGTATCATACACCCAACTCTTCAGTGAGTCTGTGATTAGGGACTTGGGCACCTGAGTCAATGGTTCCCTCTGCTTCAATCACTGTGTCACTAAGGGCATGTCATAGTTTTGTAGGTAGGTACTAGACTATCAGCCCTAGGGCCTATACAAGCCTAGCCAAAAAGGTACCCTGGCTTTTGCCACCCAAGAAAATTATTTTCCTGTGCCTCTCTTGAGCAGAGCCACAGAGGTGATCCCCGGGGTGAATTTCCTATTTACCATCCAATCATCAAGATTTTTCTTGAAGAGTGCTAATGAGGAGCTTTGTTTGATATAGATAGGTAATTTGTTCCAGAGTATGGGAAGTCTCTGGGACAGGAATCTAGCTCTCCAGCATGTTCTGTTTATTGTGGTCACAAGGTTTAGGTCCCTAAAAAGTGGAGCTTGGAGGGATTGGGATTTCTTTAAGTGGAGCATGTCCAACAGCTCTGGGTTTGACATAGCCTTGTATGTAGGCAGAGATCGCCTCTGAGTAGGTGATATGCGACGGAGTAAAGCTGGAGTTTTTGAGACGGTCTGCATAGGGCATCTGTTTGAGGCTGGTAATCCTCTTTGTGAGGTATTTCTGTGGCCTTTCCAGTTGTTGTAGATGTCTTGTGAGGTACATATCAAAAGGGGCATTGTACTCTATAATGGGTCTAATCAATGATGAGTAGAGAGGAACGATGACCTCTTTTTTCCTGGGTGAGAAACCTTTTGTGATGAGGTGTGCCACGTAGAAGGATTTCCTGACTACTGTGGTGATGTGATTATCAAAGGAGAGACTACTGTCCACCTGTGTCCCAAGGTCTCTTATCATACTTTAGGTGTTAAGTAGACTACCACCTATATGGTAGCTCATGGGTACAGAGTTTTTACCAAAGGGGATGACAATGCACTTTTTGGCATTGAGCTTGAGGCCATGGCTTTGACACCAGGCATCTGTCTCAGTGAGGCCCTTTTATAGGATGTTCACATCATTAAGAGTTTCAAGTATGGCTCCTAGTTTGCAATCATCTGCAAACTTCTTTATCCAAAGACCTTCTGTGTTAGCCTGTACTTCAGAAAAGTAGATACCAAACAGGAGAGGACCCAGGACTGAACCCTGTGGTACTTCACTTGTCACTGGTCTGAAGTCGGATTTGGAGGCTGCTACTTTCACAGTGTGGGTTCTGTCAGTAAGCCAGTTGGCAACCCATCTTGTGACATAGGGATTTATGCCTAGTTTAGTGAGTTTATCTAGAATTCCAGAGTGGGGGATGCTGTCAAAAGTCTTGGCGAGATCTAGATAGGCTGTGTGAACCACCTTACCCTCATCTACGGCTTTGGTGACTGCTTCATAGAAGTCAATCAGGTTTAGGAGACATGATCTGCCTTTTACAAACCCGAACTGGGTGGGGTCCAGATTTTGGAGATTACCAGCGTCTTTGTTTATAAGTTCCATGATGATACATTCCATGGCCTTGCAGACCAGGCTCATTAGGCTAATGGGGCAGTAGTTCCTGGGGTCCGCGGTGACTCCCCCTTTGTGGAGTGGGACAACTGTCACTGTGCGCCATTCAGTGGGCACAAAGCCTGAGGTGAGGTTATGATTGAAAATGGTGCTTAGGTGGGGTGCGAGTTCATTCTGTAGTTCATGTAGAACGCAGCCTGGGATGTTGTTAGGTTCTATGGATGCTGTGTTCTTGGCATTGGAGAGTGTGGTTTTACCTGTGCAGCCGTGATTACAGGAACTTTGCATTCTTCCGGTATAGAGATGGGCCCTTTAGGGGGTGAGGGGGGTAAATTTACCACTGAACCTATCTGCCAGGATGTTGTCAATATCAGTTGGTTCTGTATATTTACTGCCATTGTGCTGTAACTCAAAGCAGATCTGAGTGTTGCCATTGAGATTCTTGACATAGCTATAGAATGCTTTGTGGTTGTCTTTAGAATCAGTGGTGATTTTGTTTTCATAACTAGCTTTGGATGACGATATGAGGAATCTCAGCTTCTTACTGAGGCTGACCAGGGAGTTCTTCCAGTCATGGGAATTTACTCTTTTTTGCAACAGTTTCTTTCTTCTGTTGTAGAGTTTGTTTATGGCAGGGGACCACCAGATTGGCTTTCTTTTTTTGGAGGATAGTATCTTGGTTTTGTTAGGGATAGCATGATCCTTGCACTTGTGTAAGTGCTTATAAAGTGCATTTGTGTAGGATTCAGCAGTCGTACCTCTATTGTCCATCTGTATGGGTGTCGTGAAGTTTGCCACTTCTGTTTTAAGAAGCGTGAAGTTGGCTTTAGTAAAATTTTTACAGTGGTTTCTCTAATGGGGGGTGGGGGCGGGATGTGGATGTCTAGTCTGATTAGCTTGTGGTCAGATCTGACCAACGAGGAATTTACCTCTGGTGTGGAACACCGGTCACCCATGTTGGTAATGACCAGGTCTAAGATATTGCTGCCCCTGGTGGGGGTGTGGATAAGTTGATCCGAGGGGTTGGAATTTATAAATTCCAGAAAACATTGAGCAAAAGAGTTGGTACATGAGTAGTTTTCCCATTTAATGATAGGGTAGTTGAAATCACCCATTATTAGGGTGTTGGGTTGTACCCTAATATTTTCCAGTGTATCAAGAAATGAGGAGTGAGAATCCTGGGGGCATGGTGGGAGATCTGTAGCAAGTTACAATTTGGATTGCAGTCTTGCCCAATTGTAGTTGCACTTGGATAATCTCGGATGCATTATGCTGAGCAACTAGCCTGGAGGTGTGGAGATCCTTAATGAATATGGACACGCCTCCACCTTTAGTGTTTCGGTCTAGGTTAGGTGGCCGAAAGGTGTGGTATGAATTATAACCTGGTAATGCAGGGGTGCTCTCTGGAACCTTGAACCAGGTCTCTGTCATTGCACAGATGTCAATGTTCTCCATTTTAAGGAGTACCTCAAACTTATTGTTCTGTACTCTGCCTTGGTGAGATGCATCATATGCACCTTTGGCATATATCTCAGTAGATACATCAAAAAAAACTCAAGAAACTGCTGAGGTTCCTAACAAAATGCATCTCTGGTATAAAAAATCTTAGTTATAAGAATAGACTGGATTCACTGTCCCTGTACTCTATGTCATATAAGCTCATGAGTGGAGACCTGCACTTTGCCTTCTATGTCCTCATGGACCCATTATCAGTGACATTCTCTTTCATGAATAGCAAAAAGTGTAGCCATCATTAGAATTAAGGATCTCAATTTGCATCATGTAATAAACAAAACTAAATGGAGAGTTAGGTTAATTTCTTAGTGCCTTCTCTTGCTCTGGAAATGTGACTTCATGCCTCCTTTAATCATATTGATTAGACAACTGAATGAGTGCCCTGAAGAATAGGTTTATAGGTAAGTACTAAGCTAGCTGCCTATCTGTATAATTTTAAGCCTAGCCAATTTTCTTTCGTAAGAATCAAACCCTGCATCTCCTGATAAGATAAACACCATAACCATTATGTTACCCCTAACAAATAGTATGTAGTTAGTGTGCAGACTAGTATTAATCTAGACAATAATCACACAGTAAAGTAGTAGAGAGGTTAATGGCACACTTTGCATAAATGACACAATTGATATAATGGTTATGGTCTTCACCTCCCTTGCACAAGGTAGAAAGTTTGATCCTGACCTCCAGTTAATGCATCTGTAGTGTTTGCATGATCCCCTGTGTATCTGTGGGATTTCTGTCATCTCCCAAAAACATGCTGGATGTTTCCACCTCAAACAAACCCAGTAATGGAGCTGTGGACAGCAGCACAGACTCCAGATGTTGCCTGTCATGGGAAGAGATTTATAGACCAACCTCTTTGGGCACTATCTGTGGTGAGCAGTATTCTCTAGATAGAAGGCCATGGATCACAGACTGAGTGCCATGTCAGGGCTAGCTATTAGATGCTGTAAAAGCTGTCTCTATGTGATTTGGTTATATTGTCTAATGTTGGCAAAAATGGACATGGGTATTAATCAGTGATAAGTAGTGGAGGATCCAGCCTACACATACTTACATCAGGGACCCATATTAATGCTGGGAGAAGTCAATGTGTCCCTACTGGCCAGTAAATACATGCCCACCATTAAGCCCAGCAGCCGTGGGTCAATAAGCTACTTGCCAGTCAATGTCCAGTTGCCCCACTTGGATGACCTGAGATGGCTCTGTTAAGTGACAGCTGGACGTAAAACCAATCAACTTGCTAAACAAGAACTAAAGATATGGTACATTCAGTATGGGCTAACTGACAGGACAGAGCTTGGAAGTGGATGACATGATGGTAAGGAGGAGGCTAGACATTCTCTGTATCCAGGAGGCAACATGAAAAGGCAATGCAGCAAAGCCACTTGGCTTGTGGTCCAGAGTTCTAACACTCATGGGAAGACAGACTAGAAATGATGTGGGAATCGTGAGGGAGAGGCTTCAGAAGACAGTGAGGGATGTCATCCGAATTACTGACAGACTAATGGCAATCAGATTCCAATGTAAGGATAGGGCACTGATCATAAGCTCAGTCTGTGCCCCACAGCAGGGTTGTGATAGCAAGGAAAAGAATGCATTCAGGCAGCAGTTGCAAGACCTACTAGATAAAGCAGGACAACATGAGTTAGTGTTGGTAATGGGAACCGGAATGCACATATAGGGGCAGACAAAACAGGATATGATGACTGCCTGAGTCCATATGGGAGGGGCAACAAGAATAAAGAAGGAGAGGCCATTCTAGACTTCTTACTGGCTAATGGCTTGATGGTGGCCAACACGTGGTTCAGCAAGAGAAACAGTCACAAGATCACATAAAAGAGTGGTCAAAATGCAAATCAGGTAGACTTCCTTCTAGTAAAGAAAGGGCTTTGGAGTAGAATCAGCAATTGCAAAATCATCTCTAGTGAAACAGTCTGCCCAAGCATAAACCACTGATTGCCACAATCAGTTGCAAGCAGTGGTCAGAGAAGGCTCTAAGATCCACAGAAAATAGGATGGCGACTTGGAAGTTGACTTCAGGGAAAGCACAAGAGTTCAGGGGAACACTCATGGGTCTAGCACCTCAGGAAGAGACGCTACATGGAGTTGAAGATGAATGGCAGCTCCTCAAAACAACATGTGTGAGGACTGTAGAACAGATATGCAGCTGAGACACATATGGAAATGCAGTACATAAGGAAAGCTGGTGGTGGAATGCAGAAGTTAAGGACGTCATCAAAAGAAAGAAGGTTTGCAGGAAAAAGTGGGTCATAGAAAAGACAGACCAAGTTAAGAAAGACTGGCTGGCTAACAAAAAGATGAATTGAAGAGTTGCAATAGCAAAGAGTAAGGCACCAGAGGCATTACTAGCTTTTGGAAATGACTCAGTAGATAGCACAAATAAACTCTATCAGGTTACAAGGCAAAGATTGAAAGATAAAGAAGATTTGTAAGGAATACCAGCAACTACCTGCTCACCAGTCCACAGGACATTAAAATCAGATGGAAGGAGCACTGTCATCAGTTTCTGAAAGAAGAAAACTCACTGATGCTGTACTGGCCCAGACACATGCTATAGTGAAAGAAGAAGTGGATTCCACCCTACAAAAAGAAAGTACTTCACTAAGGAAAATAAAGTTAGGGAAAGCAGCAGGCTCAGATGAGGTCACAGCAGATATGATTAAAATGTTAGATGAGTTAGAAGAGAAATGGCTCCAGAAGGTACTCATAGCAGTATGGAGAAAAAGGCATATCCCATATGACTAGAGCATAACCATATAAGTGCAGATACGGAAGAACAAAGGGGACAGTTACAACTGTAGGCAATATTCAGGAAAGTTCTGGTGAGGGTAACTGATAAATATGCAGAGTAGATAGGAGATGAGCAGTTCACATTCCAGTTGGGATGCAGTACATCTGACCCAATATTTGCAGTGAGACTGATAGTTGAGAAGAAGCTAGAGACAAGTAAGAAGTCCAACTGGGCATTTCTAGACTTGGAGAAAGCATGTGACAAAGTACGAAGAAGACTGATTTGGTCAGTTCTGAGATGGCTTTGAAATACCAGAAACACTGGTAGAATTAGTACAGGCTATGTACAAGGATCCAATGACACAAATACGAACAGTGTTTAGACTCACAGAGGGGGCTCCCAGTAGGAATGGGTATGCATTAGGGTTCAGCTGTGATACAGTTGTAAAGGCAACAAGTGATGGGAATCAGAAGTTGTTAAGAACTGAAAGCAGATGGGACAATAGTGGAACAGGTTAACAGCTTCAAGTATGTGGGAGAAGTGGATGAGGAGAAGGGAAGTCTGAATAAGGAGGTAATAGCTAGAATGAGAGGGGCCACAGCCAGCTGGCACAGAGTGTCAGGGGTAGTGTGTGGCAGAATAATGCCAAAGAAGCTAAAAAGTAGGGTGTACAAACAGTGTTGCATCCAGTACAACTGTACGGTACAGAAACCTGGGCAGGGAAGACTGAGCAGTCGGGGAAGCTAGAATTATTGAGATGAATTATTGAGATGAAGTTCCTGAGATGGGTGGCAGAATACACCTGTTAGACTGGCAGGAAATGAGGGTATCAGAACAGAAGCACAAGTAGCTCCAATTACTGAGAAGGTCAAAGAGAACAGATTACACTTGTTCAAGCACATATACAAGAAAGAAGATAATTTGGTGAAGAAGATTTAGGACAGACATGAAGAAAGTAAGAGGAAACAAGGACATCCAGCGAAGAGGTGGATGGATTGTGTGAGAGAACCTGCAACAGTCAAGCATGATTATCGAAGAAGTGGGGAGAAAGACACTGAATTAAGAGATAGATGGCAACAGCTGACTTGACACCCCAAACCCATGTAGAAAAAGTGGGAGTGATGATAATGATGAATAGTGTGCAAAAGTGCAAAATGGCCTAATATGGAAAGTCATCTGCCATACTTTGGATAATACAGGATTTTGAGGCTGTTGGACTCTCTGTGGGAGAACCTAAGTTATAAAGTTGCAAGGCATCAGACTGGGTGGTTGAATTGGAGAAAGTTAGATACAGGGATATATGTATGGCCCACTGAGAGCTAGGTTGATGGAACAGTTCAGTGAAAGTTCATAACTTTCTGCAAGGGTGTGCAACATCAGAAAGTGTTATATCACCTGCGTGGAGGGATGTTGGGGGGGGGGGGCTTTCCCTAACTTCATGCAGGGCCACTAAGTAATTTTTAATAAAATGTTTTTTTCTGAAATGCTTCATCTTGAACTTGATGGACAGTACCATCACTCAGATATGAAACAATGACTATACCTGACCAATTATGATACACTATGAATGAGCACCTTTGACAAAGAGAGATAACATTTTGTCATCAGGATGAACTTCTGGGATTTTTATACAAAATGGACTGGGAGCTGACAAAAAAAAAAAAAAGCAGCTAGGAATGATATTCCTAGGGGTATGGACAAACAGGTAAATGAGACCTGTGGGTACTTCTGTAAAAGTTTCATCTGTTTCAAATATGTCAGAAATGTATAATTTCTTAATAAGAAACTAGAAAATGAGATGGGCAAGTGTTTAAGCTTTAGGACGGTGAAGATGCTTTTGGGGAAACAGAATACACAGAGGTGGAAACCCATGTTTAGGAATTATCCAAAATGACCCAAAATTCCAAGGGTGTGGATGAATGTACCTAAAGTGTGGTATAGTTGACAACAACTACTGTCCAGCATTATTGGATAAATTAGATGTAAATTGTCTGCTATAGTGTTGACATTGTCCTTAACTGCAAGCAAATTATTATATGGTATGCTAAAATGGCATTTTCACTAAATGGCGGTAAAACCAGCTGACACATGAAAGTTAGTTTTGAATGTTAGGTGATATGCTTATTTGTCTATGTTTTTAAGTAAGATTGGGACCACCTGTTTTTCAAAGAGATTTTAAAACTAACTTCTAATCCAGTAAAATATTGTTATGAAAAATGCTGAAGTTTTTTGTGAAATGCTGTTTTTGTTATTTTTAATTATGGTGTATCACTTTTGTGCTAATGGTAATAATGTATGTTTACTTTCAAATAAATGAGTTGAAGTTGAAAAAAATATTTCACATAAATTAGTTGGCAAAAGGAGAGTGTTATTCTGCTTGGTATGCTTAAATGTTGCAGGTAGTCTAGGGAAGCTGCACTCCTTTTCCATTTCACCCCTTCAGAAATTACTTCCAAAATTTTTGTTTCCATCATCTATTCTAATAGTTGACTTTACCTGTTAACAACCTTGTCTGCGAACATATATAATCCAATGTCATGTTCATTCATTCCTCAGCTGATGGGTCTTGGATCCAACTTGGCCGCTTCTTCCGGTTTATTATATCCAACTCTCAAACTCTTGCCTTTACCCATAATGCCCTGCTAACCTAACATACTTCATATTTACTAAAAGCATACTTTTAAAAATATATACATATATGTATGTATAAAAATAAATGCATGACTTGGGAAATCAATAATCACCTTTCAAGAGATTTCAATTTTAAGATACATTTAATGGAAAGAAAGTCGTTGAGGCCCGGGGGTACATGTGACCACAAAAAGGCGAAAAAAACTCTCTGAGCCACAAAAAAGTAAATGTTAGCGCTTTCGTTTACTGACATAAGCAAACTTCCTCAGACAAAGTACAAACAGCATTGTTTCATTAAATATAATCAATTAATTACATCACCAACTGCCAAATTAAATTCCATGCCCACATTTAAAGAAATACTTAAAAAAGTGTGTTAAGCAATATGCAAAACCATTTCAGCACATAAAATACAAGCATTATCTTGGACATCCCAAATGAATAAAAATTCATCATTATATAATTGCCAAGAATGCACAGGATATTTGCTTAAAGCATACTTTTAAAAATATATACATATATGTATGTATAAAAATAAATGCATGACTTGGGAAATCAATAATCATCTTACACACACAGATACTCTTGCTCATGAGTTATGGGTGTATTTTCATAAAAAAGTGAGTTTTTCAAAAATGTATTTCCAGTAGGCTACCCTTTGAGTTTCTTCTTCACCATCTTCCTTCACTTCTACCTAAACTTTGGTATTTCTTTCTAGTACCATTGTTGGTACTTTGGCTTTCCTTTTTCTTCCTTCCCTTCTCTGTTTCTACCTGCTTTTAGGGTACCTTTGACTACCATTGTTTGTAATTTTTCTTGTTTAAAAAAATATAATACATATAAGTAAATATTTTCCTTTTGCGCCTTTCAGTTTAGAACTAGCACTCCAGGATGGAAGACAACCCAACCAGTTTCAAAAAATGCATCTCCTGTGGGTACAAAATATCCATTTCAGAAGCCCACAGAGAATACGTCTATTGCTTGGGTGCTGCCCATTTAGATGCAGGATGTTCTGTTTGTGCTGGCTTCAATGCCAGGGTACTTACCGATCCATGGAACAAACTAGTTTTGAAGAGCCTTCTTCCTTCTTCTTCATCTTCATCTATTCCAACTGGGGCTCAAAGCCCTCTCTAAGAAATCATACAAAGGGAAGGCCAACTTGGCTCCCAAAGGGAAAGATAACAGGAACAGGTCTCCAGATTCCTTAATGTCTTTGGCTCCATCCTTAGAGCTGTCATCAGAAATGTTGAAGAAATTGTATCCAACAACCATGGTTCATACTGCTTCTAAAATGAAATTGCCTTGGATCTAGTCACCTCATTGTTCACTGGATTTGATATCTTCTTGATTCCCTTACGTGGAGACTCCTGCAAAAATGGGTAAATACTCGAGGCCATCACCTATTAGCTCCTCACTCAGGTCTTACAGGAGATTGTCTGAGTCTGAAGTGGCTAGGATGATGAGAAAATTCCTTGGAGCTCAGATCCAGATGGGGGTAATTCCATCTCTGTCTCCCACTGGATATGTGAGCCTGCTCATGGCAAGTTGTCGTTTTGTTTCTCCTTCTCTGATCTGGCATGTGTTTTTGGAGCCCGCAGATCTGAGATCCCTGGAGGTGACAAGACAACTTGTTCTTTGACTTGGTCACTTCCCTGAGCTGCCAGGCTCCGAGCCTTTCAGAGCAGGAAGTCTATTGTGGCTGAAGCATTCGCACTGGATCTGGGGGACTGGAGTCGACTCTGAAGTTGTCAGTGCATTCCCTGACCCTAAGAACTTTGGTGCTGGACAGGGCAGGTCAGACTCCATCCTCAGGTGGAGGGCATCAAGAGATTCATGGATCAGTGGTGCAGGAAATATCGGCTCCAATATCTATGGATTCAGTCTCCCCTAGGCACTCTGCCTTTGAGATTCTGGAGTGGTATTTCTCTTTATCTAGAGAAAGGACATCGCTGTCCCCTCAGATGATATCATCTCTACCACCTTCAGGTCTTTGCTCTGAGCCTCATTCTTCTAGTCCATTGGGACAGCCAGCCCCCTTCAAGTCTCTAGTCAGTTCCTCAGGACTCTACTGTCATTTCTGATACCTCGAGTCCATTCTACCGATGAGGTCCCTTGGAAGAAAACATGTAAAGGGAGACACTTGGATTTCCCTCAGGAATCCCTCATTGAAGGCACCAATTTTGATGAAAGGGAGGGGTCCCTCAGATCTCCACCTGAAGACATCTCCTTTGGAGACACTCTTGAACTCCTAAAGCAAAAAGGTAGTCGGTCATCTAACACCCTGACACAAGAGGAATCAGTGTTCTTAGAGGCTTTCAGGTCTGTCTTGGCTATGTCTTGGGTGGCCACCAAGCTGATGAACTTATAGACCTTGTCTCACGCTAGGCAGGGAAGGAACTGGATATTGTGGAGCATGTTTTTAAGCAGCCAGATAAATTTATAGCCTTCCCAAATGATAGAACATACTGGAGCAAGTGAGCTTCAGTTGTTGGCATGGCTGTGGCAGTAGCCAGTAAGAAAGAGCTTGCAGAGCAGAGCTCTTCTGTTTATCCCGCTAACAGGGAATCTAGGGCCTTGGACTGATTCTGTAAGCACATCTATGCTTCAGCAACCTTTGCTCTGTTGTCATTGAATTACTTGGCATATTTCACGAGATTGCAAAGAGATTTTATTAAAGAGCTCTCCAAATCTTTTTCTGGGTCCATGTCTCTGGAGGATCAAAATAGATTCTCTTTGTAACTGGCCACCCTTCAATCTATAGTTAATGCATCCATGAGGTAGATGTCCCACACTGCAGACAGTACCTCATGGGCATCTGGTTCAGGCATAGCTATTAGGAGACATGCCTGGATGCACCTTTGCAATTTTGCAGATACTTCAAGTCTTCATGCATCAATGCTACATTTGATGGATCTTCCTAATTTGGACAAAAAGTAAAAGAAATGCTCCCCAGAAATAAGCAAGAAGGAAAGACCTTGTCTGCCATGGTGGATTTGTTTTTCTATTCCTCAGAGACCCTTTTAGTGGAATCAGTGTGGAAGTTGACAGATGTGGTTCTACTAATCCCAAGGTCCTTTCCAAGACTCATGTGAAGATAGTTCTCCCAGAGGCAGAGGGGAAAACTCTTAACAGAAGGCACTGTCCCCACAGCAGAAGCAGCTTGCAGAGTCAAGGTTTTGGGGATTCCTTTTCAGACAAATCCTGCCAGCTGTCCTGAATGGTTGCCTGACTGTTGTCCTCTGGAGGTGATCAGGGGCATTTGTCCCTGCACTAAGAAGCCTGGGCATCTATCACAAAAGATTCCTGGCTGCAGAGAATTATATCCAGATGTTATATCATATCATGTCATGCCCTTGTCAAACCCTCACTTGACCTAGTCACCTCTATGTTCATCTTAACTCTCTTCACTTTTAACTCATTCCCTCCTTATCCTTGTTCTAGCAGACTGTATTCATGCTGTACTTCTTGTGTAAGATTCTCTAAACCTGTTGACTGTTACTTGGCCTATGCTCTGTACTGTTGTTCTCAAATTTTTGAGTCATACTTGTTAACTGCTGTTTTAACCATGCATTGTACTGATGTTCTCAAAGTTTAGACTTGTACTATCTTTCTGTGACTTTACATTAATATTTTGTAATTATCATAATAACTTGTACTATTTCTGGAGCTGTTCTCCTCAGGATGCCACTGAAAATGTGCCTCTGGCTCAGCTGGAGTAACCCGGTTAACAAATGTCATTAAATAAATAAATAAATATTTTCTTTTCCAATTTCCCCCTTCAAGAATGAAAATAATCCCTGATGTTCAAACCCAGTCAAAGGGAGACAGCAACAACAGAAATAGAAAAGCTGCTTAAAAAAAAGAGTCATCTGAAAGGTCCCTGCAGACCAGATAGGATCCAGAACTTACTCAAGATTCATCTTAGTGCCAAAAAAGACAAGGGACTTCAGACTCATCCTGGATATCAGAAAACTGAACCAGTAGGTGTGATATTCAAGGTTCTGGATGGTCATGGTTCAGTCCATTTTGCTCCTACTGGGAAAGGACGACTAGATGTACTTGATAGATCTTCAGGATATGAACCATCACATTAAAATGAACAGGCACTCCAGAAGATATCTGCACTTCTGGCTGGGAACCAGTCATTAGCAGCTCAGAGCAGTACCCTTGACCTCACCACAGCCCCCAGGGTGTTCACGAAATGTATGGCAGTGGCAGCAGTTCATCATGAGACTGTTAGGATTCAGAGTGTTTCAGTACTTAAATGACTGCCTCCTAGTTGCCCAATTCAGGCAACTACTTTTACAGGCAAGGGACTTCTTGTTCCAGTTCTGTCTTCACCAAGACATCACAGTCAATTACAGTAAATCTCTGCTCACGCAGAGTCTATAGTTCACAGGTGCTTGTCTAAACACTGTGACTCGTATAGCTTCTCTTCCTTAAACACAAATTCAAACACTCTAATCCTGGGTTAAGAGAGTGATCTCACATCCTTTTCTCTCAGCATGACTAATGTTACAAGCCTTAGTTCCTTTAGCAAGGTTTCACATGCGGATTCTGCAATGGAGTCTATCACACAATCTTGCAAAAAATAACTTCATTGCTGGCTTCACTTGAACCAAGTTTCTCAAGGCTGTCCTTTTGTTCTTCCCCTACCCACAGCCATGGTGACTATGGATGCCTCCCAACTGGGGTAGGGGGGCACTACTTGGGAAGGACAGTCCAAGATACATGGTCCCCAGAACAGGCCAAGATGCATATCAATATCCTGGACATGAGATCAGTCTTCCTAGAGTTGCAGGTCTTTCAAGAAGCTATCACCTCAGACAAAAATTGCTATTCAGACGAACAATATGTCCGCTGTCTAGTACATCAACAAACAGGAAGGAACCAGATCTTATCTGCTGTGTCAAAAAGCAGTGAGAGAGTAGCAATGGGTGATCTCTTCTAGCTGCTTTCTCATAGCAATGCACATATCAGGGAAAGCCAACATGATTACAGACAAACAAAATGGCTCCATTATGATGCCTCACAAGTGGTCTCACAGCGTCAAAGTAGTGGTGAGAATTTTCCATCAATGGGTTCAGCCATTCTGCAACCTTTTCCCTTCTCCCCTCAACAAGTGCAGCAGGTTCTTCAGCCTGATCCCTTCAAACGGAGAGTCACAGAGAGATACTCTAGTCCATGACTGGCCCTCTGGTCTTCTCTATGCTTACCCCCCTTTACCTATAATCTACAAATTTCTACTGAAAGCACACTGGTTGAAGAACACAGTTATCCTCGTTGCAGCTATTTGGCTTCATCACATTTGTTTTACCTTCTGCATATCAACAGATATGTGTGGAGTCCCAAGATTGGAGATCTATACATGTAATCAATTTCAAGGAGGCCCATCCCTCCTTCGGAACAGGGAATATATAATCTTGGTATGCACTGATTTTTATAAATCATTTGGTAAGCATGAAACATCTGTCTTGTTTTAATATCTAATCTATTTAATGTGTTTTGGGACCAATCAATCAGTTACTCCAAAACTGTAAGTTAGGACAGGAAGAGCAAATTGGTTTATAGCTTGGATTTTGTTCCTAGATGTCAATGCTGTTTTCAGGATTAAGTTAAGTCTTCTAAAATATTCCTTACTAAGTTTTACTCGCAATTGTTCATGTTTTATTGCTGATCCTTCATTATGTCCCAAGTAATATCTATGAGGATTCTCTCCATGGCCTTGCAGATAAGGCTGGTTGGTCTGCAAGTTCCCAGGGTTGGTTGATGGACACCTTTGTGCAAGGGAATTACTGTTGCTGTTTTCCATTCTGCTTGGACAAAGCCAGTACTTTAACTGTGGTTGAAGAGAATGCCAAGTGATTCTGATAGGTCCTCTTTTAGACCATTTAGTAGGCAGCCTGGGATGTTATCCGGTCCCATACGGGCTGTGTTTTTGGACATGGAGAGTGTGGTTACGACCTACTCTTTGGAGATACTAGGTAGAGTACTGGTGACAGGTATGCTTTGGGGTATGTCTGGTGGGGACATGGGGGTGAAGCTTGCAATAAATCTGTCTGCTAGCAGGTTGGTGATGTCCTTAGGGTCAGTATGAGTGGTACTGTCCATTACTAGTTTGGCACAAAGCTGGGCATCCCTTTTAGATTTCTGACATAGCTAAAGAATGTCTTGTAATTATCCTTAGATAGGGATGCTAGTTTACCTTTGAAATTGGCTTTAGAGAACTTTACAAGGTATCTAATTTTCTTGTTGAAGCTGTGGAGGGAATCCTTCCTCTGCTCAGTCAGTTCCCTCCTGGTCTTAGACACTAGTTTCTTCCTCTTGTTCTATAACCTATTTATGCTTGATGTCCACCAGGGTGGCTTTTTTTTTCTTTTTTGTGAGGGCCTTGTTTTGATCCGTTCAGGTACATTTGAGTCTATAGATTTGTATAGGTGTCTATACAGGGCATTTGTTTACACCTCTGTATAGCAGTTAGTGTTGACAGTGGTAGCAGGGGGTTTGAAACAATTTATGCCGTCACTTAGGAGGCTATAACTCGCTTTGGAGAAAATTTTCATCATTTTTGCTCTTGGGGGGTCATGTATGATTGTTACTTTGAATGAGACTGATTTATGATCAGATCGTACCAGGGAAGGCAACACACAGGGGGCAGTGCAGAGACCCTCAAGGTTTGTGAGTACTTAGTCTAGGACATTCAAGCCCTCTGTGGGGGTGCAGACTATCTGTTCCAGAGCAATTGTATTAACAAAGTCCAGGAACCTTAGGGCGAGCATCTTTGTGCTCATATATGATTACCAATCGATGGAAGGATAGTTAAAATTATCCATGACCAAGATGTTTGGCTGTAAAGTGAGTAACTCAAATAGGTCCAGGTAGGCAAAGTTGCTCTTGTGGTTCATGGTGGGGACCTATAGCTAACAATTATTTGGAAGGGGGATTTACCTACAGTTAGCTGGACTTGGAGTAGCTCTAAGAAGTCATGCTATTTGACCAGTCTTGAGGTGTATTTGTTTTTAATGAGGATGGATATACCTCTGCCTTTGGTCCTTTCATGCTTGTTTTGTGGTCTGAATGTGTGGAAGGCATTGTAGCGCTTAATGGCCGAGGTGTTCTCTGTGGTTTTGAACCATGTCTTTGTGACTACACAGATGTCAGTATCTTTGAAGGTAAGGAGTGCTTCCAGTGAGTGCAGGATCCAATTTAGACTCCTTGCATTAAGTAGCATAATCTTGAGTTTGTCTCTAGTTTTTACATCAGAATTTTGTTATGACATTGTCTAAAAAAGTCACTATGAGAGAGGCAAGTACCTTTACCACTAACCGAACTCCAAGAGGCAACAGGTGAAGACCATCTCTGGCAAAGCAGCATGGTCTGTCAACCATATCTTCCCAGACCGACAGATATCAGACCCCCCTGGACTCACACCAGAATCTAAGCCACTTGTTGAAGTCAATCATTTTTTGTTTATATTGAGGCATCATCCTGGGTGAAAGTAGAATGCTGATTAGGGCTATGGACATACCTGACTGGGACACAATCTGAGAACTCAGTCATGTCTTTCTTCATATGGTCCAGTGAGGTACATCTCAAGTCATTCACTCCAACATGGCCAATTACAAAGTCATAATGGTACTTGTTGATAGACTTGAGTGCATGCATGATCTGATGGATCATGGCAGCTGCCACTTGTTCCAATGCTCATACATTTATTGCTCATCACAAATTGGATTTGGTTTCTAGAAAAAGAGATGCTTTTGACACCACAGTACTCCAAAATATACTTCCATGATGACCACCCAAGACTCATCTATCTGAGGACTCCATCCCATCAATTAAAGAATGAATGACAATGACAAGGTCAGATAATAAGTTATCTATTCACCATAATGTTTCATCTGTGTTGTCCATTTTCATTCTTACTCAACTGCCAGCCCTCCTAACACTCTTCTCTTTACTTCTGGAAAGACCTAAGGGATTATATTTAGAAACTGTGATTCCTTGCTTGAGCCTCAGTTTTATTACCTTAATCTGTAACCTTTTAGTTTACCTTATGGAATTATTTATTATCTACTAAGGGCAGAAAACTTGATCTGAGGTATGTTAGGCTGGTGGGGCATTGTGTGTAAAAGGAGGAGCTAGAGAGGTGAAGCCAGTGATCTGGAAGAAGGGGCTGACGTGGATCCAAGTTGGATCAGAGACCCATCAGTTGAGGAAGAATGAAAATGGACAACAAGAGATTTAATGTTGTGGTGAGTACATAACTACTTTTTTCTTATATCAAAAATTAAATTTTGCTCCCTTTATATTCTGCTCATGCCCCCTTCTTCCTGTCCTATCTTTCATTTCCTCTTTACTGCATTTTGTGTACATATCTGATCTACTGATTTCTGTCCTGTTTTAAATGGAGAAGAAATTGAGCTTCTTTAATTTTAACTCATAATTCATTCCCTCTTTTCCCCTCACTATTCTACTTGCTTTCATATGTACCCTCTGTAGCAATGTAAACTCCCTTTTCCATTAAACCTCCAGAACTGCACCATTTATTCCATCTCTAGCCTAACCAATACCTGATAAAGGACGGAGCATTATAACATTTCTTATCTATGGATTCTGTCCCCCTCTTCAAGTGCATATGCCAGCATTTAATTTTCCTTTGTTGCTACCCCTTCACGCTGAGCCCAGTGGTTTAGATTTTTTTATATATAATAACCAAATAGTCCATTTCATATTATACAGTTTGTTGTCTAACTCCCCAACTGCATATTCTGACCCTGGTCTGTTATTTACTATCTGTAGAATGATAGAGATGGGTGAGTTGAAGTAACACTCTCATGATATAGGGTCATAGGATAATAGGAAGTTACTAGGCTATTGGCTCTACAAGCTTAGCCAACAATTTAGTCCATGCCCCAACAAGTCAGCACCATATGTCACTGTCCAGCAGGGACACAAGTAGAATCCCAGGGGTGTATTTTCTGTTCCCCATCGAGTTGTCCAGGTTATGCTTAAAAAGGGTTAATGAGGTACTCTGATGTAGAGAGGGGGTCTATTCCACAAAAGGGGAGTCTATGGGACACAAATCTGTCCAGCCAACAAGTCCTGTTGATGTTACAGACCAGGTTGAGGTTGCGTGTTCTGGTTACTTGAGTGGAGCTTGACTTGTGGATATCCAGCAGTCCCATCAGGGTGGGGTCTGAAATTGCTTTGTATGTCAAACAAAGGTCACCTCTGAGAAGTCTGTAGGAGACAGAGTAGAGGGACAGGGCCTTTAGCCTATCTGTGTAGGGTAGATGTTTGAGGCCACGGATTCTACTGGTGAGGAATCTATGTGGTTTCTCCAGCTGCTGCAAGTGCTTTGTGAGGTACATGCAGACAGGGGCACTGTACTCAATAATGGGTCTTATAAGGGAAGAATACAGGAATTTTATGACCACCCTTTTCCTGGATGAGATACCCTTACTAATGAGGTGGGTCATGTAGAAAGCTTTCCATACAATGGAGCCAATATTGTGGTCAAAAGTCAGTTTGCTATCAACCTGGGTGCCCAAGTCCCACAAGACTGATTATGTGCTTAGGACCTTATTATCAACGTGATAATTTGTGGGGACATCACTCTCCCCAAAGGGATGATGATGAATTTTTTGGCATTCAGTTTGAGATGATGTTTCTGGCACCAGTCATTTGTTTGGGTCAGACCCTCTTGGAGAATGTCCACATCACTAGGGGAACTGATGGCAGCACCCAGCTTGTAGTCATCTGCAAACCTGGTCAGCCATATCACACTAGTTTTGGCCTGCACCTCAGAAAAGTATATCCCAAACAGAAGAGGCTCTAAGACCGATCCCTGGGGTACACTGCTTGTTATGAGTCTACTGCTTGAGGTGGCTTCCCATATTTTGACAAGGTGGGTTCTATCAGTGAACCAGTCTGCTACTCATCTGGTAACATATGGATCGATGCCTAGTTGAGAGAGTATATCTATTATACCTGAGTGGGAAATAGTATTGAATGCTTTGGCCAGGTCAAGGTAGACAGTGTGCACCGTCTTCCCCTTGTCCATGGCCTTGATGACTGTCTCAAAGAAGTCAACCAAATTTAACAGGCATGGTCTCCCCTTGATGAAACCTGTGATGCCCCTGCACTGGGCCAGTAATCAAGGAGCCTTAATCCTCACCACTAGCACCAGTAAGGAACATACACAATGGGTGGATGACAAGTACACACAGTAAAGTACAATTTCCTTCAAGAACACACAGAGATCACAGTCAAAAAGTTCGAGAAAAGACATGATGAATCTTGTATTAATTTAGTTAATAAATTATAAAATTTTGACAACATTTTCTCTTAGTAATAAATTAATTATTTTTATTATCAATTCTTTTATTGAGATCTCTCTTTCTTGGCATCATAAGATTATTTTATTCATAACCACATCCCTTATTTGCAATATATTTGTAAGTATAGTAGTTGTTTATTCAGAGATCAGCGTGGTGTCAAGCCAAGGACATGTCTTTATTTTTTCAGAAATGTCAAACCTTAATATATTTTTAGGGGATAATTTGAAAGGATGTTAAATGTATTATTATCCAGCTTAAAAGGTTGGTTGGCTGAAGTATATATATATATATATTTTGATTCTTATTTTAAATTCCTGGAATGCATTGATCTTATGTTTTAGGCTGGTTTCTGCCTTTTTCTACATATTCCCAATAAGACTCCCCACTGGCACAGCTATAGGGTTAAGATTTCAGAGGAGTGGTCAAGCCAAAACCTCCAGCACCCTCTCTGTCCAGTCAGTGCTTTGTGTCCCTGCCCAAGTAGCTGACACACACACACACACACACACACACACACACACACACACACACACACACACACACACACACACACACACACACACACACACAGTTTGATATTTGATTTATATACAAGGGGTGGGAGGATGACAAGGGATGGGAGGATGACATAATGGTTAAGGTGTTTACCTTAAAGACACAAGGTGCAGGGTTTGATTCTCACATGGGGTAACTGGCTAGGCTTCAAATGGCCCAAAAGGGCAGTTAGCCTAGTACTAATCTATGCACCTATGAACCTAAACACACAGACACTCCTGGGGATTGCTGGCACATGTTTACTAGCTATGCCCCCTTCTGCCCTGACTATAAGGTAGTTATCACTGCCACCAACCACTACTTATCAGCTACTCTAAGGCCCTTACAAAGAGTGTTCAGTCCTACTGTGTAATGTTACTATTATCCAAATGGTAAGCGTGACCAAGAGCAAGGCTACTGGAGTGGCCTATACAGTGTTGCCAAATACATATGCAAGTACTCTGAGCTTAAATATCTCTAAACAAACCACAATTAAAATGTTTAAATATATTTAATAATAAATAATAAAAGAACAAGACAATACTCAAACAATACATTAACTACAGAGCTTAGAAACACAGGAAATATTTGAAAACAACATTGCAGGATAGTTTCAAATAAATACAGAAAACATCTAAACTAATCTTTACTATATTCCTAACTTTATCTAAAATAAATTATTGTACCCTAGACTTACTTACAGAGCAAGTCAGATGCAAAAGTGCTGAATGGATGTTCTTTCTAGGTCCAAGACAAGATACAAAATGCACTCTCTCTCTCTCTCTCTCTCTCTCTCTCAGAGAGTTCTTAAATTAATATCACATATTACTACTGGGCTAACCGGGATGAATTCAGTCTTTGTCAACTGCCTTCAGTTCCCAGGCTAACAGAAATTAAGAATTTTAGCATCTCTGTGTGAGAAGTGCATATCTCTCAGATGTGCAGCTGCTAGGAAGCAATAAAACACTTTATATGTTAAACCTAGTAATTAAAATTTCTTTCAAGACAATAGAAAAACTTCTAGCTCTAAACATTGTGTCTGCTTGCTGCACTGAAACTGATATAGCATAACCCTAAAACACTTTACTTTCCAACTTATTTTCTTGAGGTTTTGCAAGTTAACTATATATGTTCCAGCTTCTGCTATTTAAAACATACATTTCCACAAGCATATATTTTATATACATTTCTGTTCTTTTCTAGTAGGGTACACTGTGGTTACATTCTTGAAGCTCAGTACTGTACAAACCCTGTTCAACAAACACTTCTGCACTAGTAGTTTAATATACATATAACATATAGTTCTCTTACATAGGTTCATAGGTTCATAGATTAGTACTAAGCTAACTGCCCTTTGAGCCATTTTTTTTTTTAGCCACCATCCCTTGTGAGACTCAAACCCTGCACCTTGTGTTTGTAAGGCAAACATCTTAACCATTAGGCCACCCTCCCAACCCATTTGTAAGACAAGCATATGAATCATACTAATATTCACAAATGACATATGATTATCTACAAAATTCCAGCTAGCTGGACTGGCAGCATTTCAGTTTGTCATAAAACCAAACTGTGTGGGGTCGAGCATCTGGAGGTTGCCAATATCCTTGTTAATGTGGTCCATGATAATCTGCTCCATGGCCTTGCAGATCAGGCTAGTTAGGCTGATGGGTCTATAATTTCCTGGAACAGTGGACACTCCATCTTTGTGGAAAGGGATGACAGTGGCTGTCCTCCACTGAGCTGGGATGAAGCCGGTATTCAGACTTTGGTTGAATAGGGTGCCTAAAGGTGCTGCAAGTTCCTGTCTGAGTTCATGTAGGATGCAGCCTGGGATGTTATTGGCTCCCATGGAGGCTGTATTTTTTGCCTTTGAGAGGGCAGTGATGAATTGCTCCCTAGAGGTAAGGGGAGGGAGCAGATACTGGGGATGTCCTGTTTTATTGATGGGGGTGCACAGAGTGGTGAAGTTTTCACTGAACCTGTCTGCTAGCAGGTTGGCTATATCTACAGCATTTGTGTATGTGGTGTCCTTGACCACCAGTTCTGAGCAGATCTGGGTGCTTCCCTTGAGGTTGTGGACATATGTGAAGAAGGCCTTATGATTGTCTTTAGTAGATGTAGCCAGTTTGGACTCAAAGTTTGCTTTGAAGGATTTCACTAGTGCTCTTATTTGCTTGTTCAGGCTAAGGAGAGATTGCTTCCAATTAGGTACCCCATATTTCTTGGTCCTGGATAGCAATTTTTTTCCTTTTATTATAGAGTTTATTTATTACAGATGTCTACAAGACAAGTTTACTCTTCCTTGAGGAGGAGGATTTTGTCCTGTCAGGTATTCCTGATTCCATTAACTATACAAATGCTCACATAGTGCTTTGGTGTAGGTTTGGACATATGTTCCAGCTCCTGTGGAGGGGGAGGGGGCTGTGAACCTGTTTATGCCTTCCCACAGGAGGTTGTAATCAGCTTTAGAGAAGTTTTTTTGCTTGACCCTGACCCTAGCTGTGGGGGGTGGTGGTAGTTCGGTGGAGATGGTGACTTCGAAAGTGACTGCTTTGTGGTCGGATCTTACCAGGGATGATGACACTGCAGGGATGCTGCAGAGGTTACTCATGTTGGTTAATACCAAGTCCAAGATATTTTCAACTCTTGTGGGGATGTCGACCAACTGGTCCAAGGCATTTGTATTGATGAAATCAAGGAATCTCTGGGCATTGTACTTTCCAGGGTTTTGCTTGGTACAACCTATGAACTATAGAACTCCCAAAGCTTAGTGGATGAACAATTTGGATATGTGCTTTTTAATGCCATATGATCAGAAGGCTGTGGGTTCTGCTCCCACTCCAGGTGGTTGGATAGTTTTTTCATCACTGATACTGCCATGCAGCATTTGGGAGGATGCCCTCTTGAGTGTGCCATCCTATGGATGAGACATTAAACTGAGATCACAACTACCACAATTGCTGGTAACTCAGGTGGACATATAAGATCCAATGCCACCTACTGGAAAGAGTAGGGGTCTTTCATTTATATACAAAAGGAACTCTTATTTACAAATATTTACACATATTTACAAATGTACATTATATACATATACAAATCTCTTTACACATATTCATAATTTCCTTTACAATCATACTAAATTTTCACCGTTATTAGACCCAATTCCATTTTCCATAATCACTATCTGATTTTACTTAATATTGTTGCTAAAATTCATTTACCATTAAGCATAATTTAATTATTCTTTCATTCCATATAACCCATATAACATAAAATAACGTTTTATCTATTCTTTTAACATATTCTTTACGTCTGTTTTTCTATTATCCATATTTAATCATATCCATGTTTATTTTATCACTTATTTTATATCTTTGAAAAAATATTTTTTACATAGTTTTCCCCATAAGTGTTTTCATTCTTTTACATTTCAAAACACATATTCTGTAGTTTTTTTCTTCTTGACAATGTAAACATTTTCTATTACTTTTTATATGGCATGTTTCCTTTTACTGACAATTTATCTATTACTAGTCTCCACAAAAAAAATCTTGACATTCTACTTTCTGATGACACCATTTGCTTATTTTTATAGCTTTAATTTTTTCATCTGTTAGATTTTCTCATAGTTTTACATAGTAATGCTTTATCATTACATTCTTATACCATACTTTTCTATCTTTTTCTATATCATCAATTTTCTAGAAAAGTATTTTTCATGGTAACATTTTATTTCTTCATTCTCTTTTTACTTTTTTTACCATACATTAACTATATGCCCAGTTTAATATTCATATTTACACATTTTTTAAGTATAGATGTAATGCATTTACATTTTTTATTTAAATAACTTTGTTAAAGAATTCCATTAATTGGTTCAATTGCTTTATGAGCTAACATGGGTTCTAGAGTTTTTTAAAGAATATTTAATGATAGTGGTTTAATGAGAAGCATTTATTGGTATGAACTTGATTTCAAACTCATTCTTTATAACATTTTTAAAATATTTTAATGAATTAAAGCATCTATAGTAGAGTTTGGTAGTGTAAATGTCATAATGAATTTTACAATGATAGTTGTTTTATGGAAAGTACTTTTGTTTTTTATTCTGTTTGTATTTAATTTTAGTTGTTTTTATTATACATTCGTATAATACTCCTTTAAATTTATGTACAAGGCTCATTATCCGTTAATTGGACTACCAATCCCTGACTGTGGGCTTATATATAGAAGGTCTTGTGTGCATATCCTTAGTTCTGAAGATGTCTCAGGAGCTATTGTGCAAGACAAAACTGCTTAACTGTTTTAAACAATTGCTGTTATATATGTTTTTTTTTATTTTGTACAACAAATTAAAATATCTTGGTATTAAAACTTCGTGGATTTAATTGTTACTCCACTTCAGAACCTGCCACCCTTTTGAAGAACGCTATTATGTTTTGTGTTCTTTTTTACCATACTCCAAAATGTATCATATTCTAGTTATACAATTTTACTACTAATCTCTCATCTTTTTTCATTCGTCCACTTTACCATTCATGCAAATTAAATGAAGCAGCATATACTGTGAATAGTATCAGTTATTTTGTGGGGAAGCTGAGAAATAGCATTGTTGTTTTATTCAGAAATATCTGTATTTAGCTGAAGTATTTGTGTGCCCTGCTTGCTCTGAATATCTCTGACTGCATCCCCTTCCACCATCCCAATTCTTGTTGTGTTCTTAAATTTTTGTGGCTTTTAAGCTGCCCACCCCTACTACCAATCTCATTTTGACGACTCCTTCCAGTCCCATCTCATCAGCTCATTCTACTAAGCAGAGAGAGATCATCTGGAAAGGCCCACCCCCTTAGTTTCTCAACCTTGAATTATCTTGTTTCCTCCCTTTCCACTAAACCTAAAAAATAAAATAAAATTGCACTTTATTCATCTGCTTTTACTGCATTTGTGTTTCTTTCTACTTTATTCCATTATTTTGCTATTGCTGCTTGTTCTTAAAAGTATTCAATTGCATTTATTGTGCTGCATGTATTACTGCTTGTTAGTAGCCTGATTAAATTGTAACTGTTATTCTAAGTCTTTTGGTTTAAGCACTTGGGCTTCAGGCCAGTTGTTCTACATTAGGAAGGTTTGTGGTCTATATTCTTGTGGCAGGAGAGGTAGCTTACATCTTTCTAAGTTGTGAATTGCTGGTTGAAGGTTTAGTGTGCCTGTTATCTTAAAAGTATCTTAGTTCTAGTTTAAGCACTTGGGATTCAGGCCAGTTATTTTACATTAAAAAGGTTTGTGGTCTACACTCTTGTGGGAGGAAAGGGTAGATTCGGCCCTTCTGAGCTAGGGATTGCTGTTTGAAGGCTTATTGTACCTGCTTGTTTGAACTGTTTCTTTCTGAAATTGGTGCACATTGTTTGCTGTAGATTAGACTAGATTCAGAACTGCTGAATCTAGCTCTGTTTGTATAACTTGAGCACTAATCCAAGCCATCTTTTTTGGAGAGGGTTCCCCTCCACCCTAGTGGCAAGAGTGTGCAGTTAGAACTCATCTGAGTGAAGGTTGCTGGAACAGGGCTCAGTTTTGAGCCTTTTTGGTTAACTGGTTAATTTATTTAAATCAATTTGCTCTTGTTTGCTGCTGTTAATATTGTATATCTGTTTTCCTCTGTTAAATCAACCTAAACAGAGTTTAAATATCTTTAGCATAGTCTGGTTACAGGTTTTACTGTATCCAGATCTGTTTATGTGATTCCTGTGCTTCCTGCTCCACTGTCTTGTGTTGATCGGGGCCTATCTTCACTTAGTGGGAGTAAGTAAACTGGTTGAAACTGGTCATCATTGGGTGTTTAGCTAAGAGTCAGGGACAAGGGTTGACTGGTCAATTCCAGTGTTTCTATTTTACTTTCATTTTTGTGGTATTAAAAGCCCACGTTTGCACAGGTTTGTGGTTGTTTGCACATCGTGCACCACTGCTGCATGTGTTAACCCTTTGCTAGGTATCTCAGTTGCATTTTTCCCTTACCAGCACTCCTGTGTAAATGAGGCAGTCACTTGCAGCTACTGTATTGATTTTATCCTGCCCTACATACACCTATAGGTACTCTCCTCAGATAGTACCCACTCTACTATTCCTGACCTCTCTTCTACAGATTCTGACAACTATGGACAGCCAATTTCCCATGGTTTCTCCTGCTAGTCTGGCTGATACGGGCATCCTGAGACAATGTAGCAACTGTCTTATGTACACAGACAACCCTCTACTACTACCTAGGAACACAATATGTGGGAGATGCAATTACATTAAGAATCTAGAATCCTTGCTATCTCAGTTACAAGCCAGTACATCTGGCACTGAGAAGGTTGTCTGCACAAACACTACATACACCACACCTCTAACACCACCCACATCTGTACAACACACTCTTACATATGTGCAAGTTCTCAACAAAAACATACCTAAACAAAGGAGACCTCTGAAGCAAACACACACACAGATATCACAACCCACAGCATCAAGCATCACACATAGTACATATGCCTGTCTCTCACAGTCTCTAAGGCCCAGCCACAAACCCAACATACTTGCCATAGGAGACTCTATCATGAGACACACATCTCCCTCACCAGGCTAGACAAATAACAAGTCATAATAAGTTGTCAGGTGCTAGAATCTGCCATATCACACATGCACTTAAGTCTCTTAACAACAGGTACTGTTGTGACTCTGTCATAGTCCATGTTGTTGTAAATGATTTGAGACATACCTCTCTATTCTATATTAAGAGAAACATGATTGAGCTAGCTGAATATGTGTCCCAGGCAGGTATGCCCCTAGCCTTAAACAGCATCCTACCATCACCCAAAATGATGCCTCAATACAAAAATAAAATGATTGACTTTAACAATTGGCTCGGTATCTAGTGTCATTCCAAGGGGATCCAGTACCTGACAGCCTGAGAGGACATGATTGACAGACCATGATGCTTTGTCAGAAATGGCCTTCATCTGTCTCCCCTGGGCATCACGCTTCTGGCAAAGGCTCTTGCCTCCCCCATAGTGCCTTTTTTAGACAAAGTCATGAGCACAGAATTACCAACATGAACAATTCTTCGAAACAAAATTTAAAGGTCATGCCACTAAACGTTAGAAGTTGTAACATGAAACTGCATTCATTGCAAACATTCCTTGCCCTGGAGGATGCTGACATGTGTGCTGTCTCTGAAACCTGGTTCAAAGCTCCGGAGAGCACCCCAGCCTTACCAGGTTACTCATCCTACCATACTTTCAGACTCCGAATGGAGGGCTACAAAGCCAAAGGAGGTAGAGTTTCAATACTTATCAAAGACATACACACCTCCAGGCTGGGCAAATTGTATGATGCACAGGAGACACACCAAGTGCAGTTAACTGTTGACAAAACACCTATTCAGATCATATCTAGCTACAGACCCCCAACCATTACTCAAGACACCTACTCCACCTATTTGGACTTACTTGAATCAATCAATATTAAACCCTCTACCCTGTCCCTGGGTGACTTTAACTACCCAACCATAGAGTTGAAGACCTATTCTAGCTCAAACATGAATGCCCAGAGATTCGTTGACTATGTCAGTGCCACTCCATTGGATCAGCTGGTCGACACTCCTATGAGAGGTGAAAATATCCTAGACCTGGTACTAAACAACATGAGTAGCCACTGTAGCACTCCTACAGTGTCATCCTCCTTGGTAAGATTTGATCATAAAGCGATCATCTTTGAAGTCACTATCTCCCCCTGACCACCCCTTGTCAGGGTCAAACAAAAAAACTTTTCCAAAAGCAGCTTCTCGGCCACCATCCCTTCAGTAGGAACTAGCACTAATGTCCAAACCTACACCAAAAAACTATATGAGCACCTACATAGCTGTATGGACTCAGCAATACCTGACAGGACTAAATAATCTTCCTCAAGGAAGAGTAAACCTGTCTGGTGGACAGCAGCAATAAACAATCTCTTATAATAAAAGGAAAAAAAATTGCTGTCCAGGACTAAGAAGAAGCGGGTGCCAAGTTGGAAGCAATCTCTCCTTTGTCTGAGCAAGCAAATAAGGTCACTAGTGAAATCCTCTAAGGCTAACTTTGAGTCCAAATTGGTCACATCCAATAAAGACAATCACAAGGCCTTCTTCACATATGTCTGCCATCTGAAAGGTAACACCCAAATCTGCTCTTTGAGTCCAAATTGGTCACATCCAATAAGGACAATCACAAGGCCTTCTTCACATATGTCTGCAATCTGAAAGGTAACACCCAAATCTGCTCTGAACTGGTGGCCAATAACACCACATACACAAATGCAGTGCATATAGCCAATCTGTTGGCAGACAGGTTTAGTGAAAACATCACCTTCCTGTCCCCCATCAGTAAACCAGGGCATCCCAGCACCTGACCCTTTCCTGTCATCACCAGGGAGCAAGTGTTTAATGCCCTCTCAAAGACACAAAATACAGTCTCCATGGGACCCGACAACATCCCTGGCTGTATTGTACATGAACTCAGATGTGAGCTGTCAGCTCCATTAGGCACCCTATTCAACTAAAGCCTGAGCACTGGCTTCATGCCAGCCAAATGGAGGACAGCCACTGTGGTCCCTCTACACAAAGGTTGAGGGCCAACTGAGCCAAGCAATTATAGGCCCATCAGTCTAATTAGCCTGATCTGCAAGGCCATGGAACACATTATCATGGACCTTATAAACAAGGACATTAGCAACCTCTAAATGCTTGACCCCATACAGTTAGGTTTTGTCAAAGGGATATCATGTCTATTAAACTTGGTTGAATTCTTCAAAACATTCACCAAAGCCATGGACGAGGGGAAGACAGTGCATAGCACCTACTTTGACCTAGCCAAAGCCTTTGACACTATTCCCTACTCACGAAAAATAAATAAACAGAATGACCACTGACACTTCAACCCAAAGGCTCAGGTTTAATAAGGTTAAGTACTTTTCGTCTCTACAATAGCAGACTTCCTCAGACAATTCAACAAAGCAAACACTCTGTTTTAAATACATATCAGCTGATGCCTTAAAAAATCAATCAACCAGTCACATTTAGACCTAAGATGTCACTAGATACAAGGTACAAAATATAATAAAATGAGATGGAATAAAGTAAAGTAAAATACAATAATGAAATTAATTGAAAAATGTCATCTCACTATATTAAAAACTATCCTTGTTATTATTATACACATAATACTAATACTAAGAAATGTACTAAACAAACATGTTTATAAGTTGTATTAAATTATATAAGAAAAAAAGGAGAGAGAAACCTAGCTATCAAAACACTACATTCCCTGGAAGACACATCTAATTAATGCCTAAAAATAAACCCTAAGCAAACAGAAAAAATTCTTCTAACCTATTAAGTTTCTCAATTTTAAAATACATGCAATAGAGGTGACTTTGTTTAACCCAGGAGGGTTGTATGAGTTTTTGATCCAAATTCCTAAGAAGAGATACAAGATATACGTTCCCTCCAGCCAGTTGCTCCCTTATGTTATTTTGTGTATTGCTGTTAAAAGCTGGTAGTTCGTTAAACCAAGCATTAATGTCTGGGAGCCCAATAAGCTCTGGGGTGAAGTATTCAAGCTGCTGCAACTAGTGTTAAGTGCAGATGGAACGCTGGAACGTCCGCTAGCACCTCGTTTGGTCCTCTCTCCTATCTCACCGAAAACTTTTGTTCCACTACTGCTCATCAGCTGACTGGTGTTACGCTGGTTTGACAGTTCAGAAGTTGAAATAACTCCTTCCTGTCGGCACAACCTAAACATAGTTTTTGAAAAAGAGTCCATACGAGATGACAACACATCCAGCCTTTTGTTAAGGGTGTTAATCAATAAAGTCAAATTGCTAACATCTGCACCATTGGTTTGTATAATGTTATTTGATTCCAAAAGTGGTTCAGAAGTGTTGAATGAACTGTCAGTAGCTATACACAAACACACTAAGTAATCCAAAAAAACAAATGCCCACGAAAAATAAACAGAATGACCACTGACACTTCAACCCAAAAGAACTCAGGTTTAATTTGGTTAAGCGCTTTTTGTCTCTACAATAGCAGACTTCTTCAGACAATTCTACAAAGCAAACACTCTGTTTTAAATACATATCAGCTAATGCCTTAAAAAATCAATCAACCAATCACATTTAGACCTAAGATGTCACTAGATACAAGGTACAAAATACAAAATATAATAAAATGAGATGGAATAAAGTAAAGTAAAATAAAATAATGAAATGAATTGAAAAAAGTTGTCATCTCACTATATTAAAAACTATCCTTGTTATTATTATACACATAATACTAATACTAAGAAATGTACTAAACAAACATGTTTATAAGTTGTATTAAATTATATAAGAAAAAAAGGAGAGAAACGTAGCTATCAAAACACTACATTCCCAACAAGTCAAGCATTTTATATTGGGAAGACTGACAGGAGATTAAATGAGAGAATTTATGAGCATACCTATCACATTAGGAAAAAGACCCCTAATAATGCTCTAGCTAGACACTGTACAGAACATTCTATCTTCAAAGTAATTAGCCAAGTATCAGTGAGTATAAAAGGGGGTCCTTACCATTTAATGTTAGAAAAACAGGAGCTTCTCTGGCAATTTAGGTTGAACTCATACAACCCACTTGGGTTAAACGAAGTCACCTCTATTGCATGTATTTTAAAATTGAGAAACTTAATACATTAGAGGAATTTTTTCTGTTTGTTTAGGGTTTATTCTTAGGCATTAATTAGATGTGACTTGTTGGGAATGTAGTGTTTTGATAGCTACATTTCTCTCTCCTTTTTTTATATAATTTAATACAACTTATAAATATGTTTGTTTAGTACATTTCTTAGTATTAGTATTTTGTGTATAATAATAACAAGGACAGTTTTTAATATAGTGAGATGACAAAGTTTTTTCAACCCATTTCATTATTTTATTTTAATTTACTTTATTCCATCTCATTTTATTATATTTTGTATTTTGTACCTTGTATCTAGTGACATCTTAGGTCTAAATGTGATTGGTTGATTGATTTTTTAATGCATCAGCTGACATGTATTTAAAACAGAGTGTTTGCTTTGTTGAATTATCTGAGGAAGTCTGCTATTGTAGAGATGAAAAGCGCTTAACCTTATTAAACCTAAGTTCTTTTGGGTTGAAGTGTCAGTGGTTGTTCTGTTTATTTTTTGTGGGTATTTGTTTTTTTGGATTGCTATTCTCCACTCAGGCATAATAGATAAACTCTCCCAGCCAGGCATTAACTCGTATGATACCAGATGGGTAGCTAACTGGCACATTGATAGAACCCACTCAGTCAAAATAGGGGAAGCCACCTCTAGTAGTAGTTCCATAATGAGTGGTGTACCCCAAGGATCAGTCTTGGGGCCCCTACTGTTTGGGATATAGTTTTCTGAGGTTCAAGACAAACCAGTGGTCTGTGGCTGGCCAAGTTTGCAGATGACTGCAAGCTGGGTGCTGTCTTAAATTCCCCTAGTGATGTGAACATCCTCCAAGAGTGCCTTACCCAAACTAATGACTGGTGCCAAAAGCATGGCCTCAAACTGAATGCCAAAAAATGCATCATTATCCCCTTTGGGGAAAATGGAGTCCCCACTAATTATCACATTAATAACAATGCACTAAGCACACAGTAAGTTGCGAGGGACTTGGGCACCCAGATTGATAGCAACCTGCCTTTTGACCACCATGTTGCTTCTGTTGTACGGAAGAGTTTCTACATGGCCTACCTCATAATTAAGGATATTTCATCCAGGAACAAGGAGGTCATAACACCCCTCTACTCCTTCCTTATTAGACCCATTATTGAGTACAATGCTCCCTTCGGCATTTATCTTGCCAACCACATGCAGCAGCTGGAGAGACCACAGAGGTTCCTGACCAGGAGAATCCAGGGTTTCAAACACCTGTCCTATACTGATAGGCTAAAAGCCCTGTCCCTCTACTCAGTCTCATACAGACCGCTCAGAGGTGACCTGTGTCTGGCATACAAGGCCATCTCAGACCCAACCTTGATGGAGTTGTTGCATGTCCATAAATCAAACTCCACTCATGCAACCTGCACACAAGGCCTCAACCTAGTCTGTGACATTAATAGAACTTATCAGTGGGATAGATTTCTGTCCCAAAGACTCCCCCTATTCTATGGAATAGCTTCCCTCTCCATGTCAAGCATAGTACCTCTCTAGCCCTCTTTAAGAGGAACCTGGACAATTGGTTGGGAAACAGAAAATACACCCCTGGGATCTCACCTGTGTCCCTGCTGGGCAGGGGAACAGATGCTGACTTTGTGGGAACATGGGCAAAATTCTTGGCTAGGCTTATGAGAGCCACCAGGCCAATAGCCTAGTATCATCCTATGAACCTATGAATCACTGGATTAAATAACCCTAAGGCTCCTTCATCTTTATTTACATACAAAACTCCTCTTTTTACTGGGTTTAATCTGGAACCCCATATAAATGAAAAAAAATATCTGCAATAATTCCTTTTCAAATATTGTTGGCAAGATAAATTCTGCGGGTGGGGCTGGGGACTGTGGAAGCGCTATTACATGGAGTGACAAGGTGCGTAACCTGTCCGCTGTCAGATAGACCTTGGACTGAAGTGTGTTTATCCTGGCCCCTATGAAATCCAGAACTTGAACAGGATGAAGAGACAACTTCCTGAAATTTATGGTAATGCCTAGATGATGGGCCAAGAGTAAAGAATAATCCCTGGCAGAACATAGTAGATGCCTGGTGGGGGCGGTGAGGAGCCAGTCGTCTAGGTACGGAAAGACCTGAATTCCCTGAAGCCTCAGGTGGGCTGCCACAACTGCCATGACCTTGGTGAACACCCTGGGGGCTGTGGTAAGGCCAAACGGAAGAACCCTGAACTGATAATGACTGGCCCCTAGCCGAAAGTGGAGAAACCCCCTGGATTGTCTGTCCATGAGAATGTGGTAGTACGCATACTTGAGGTCTATGGAGCACATCCAGTCGTTCTCCTGCAGAAGGGGGAGAATAGATTGTAGAGTGACCATCTGGAATTTCTCTTTGGCAATGAATAGGTTCAAAGATGACAGGTCGAGAATTGGCCTTAAGTCCCCCATCTTTTTTGGCACCAAAAAGAACCTGGAGTAATTGCCCAACCTGGACTGCTCTGGGGGGATGTGCTGGATGGCCCTTTTTTCTAGTAACTTCTTTATTTCTGAAGCTGCTGCCTCCCTCTGAATGGGTGGGACATCGGGGAGGTGCTTCGCTAGTGTGGGAAGATTCAGGAAGGGGATAGAGTAACCTCTGGATATTATTCGGAGCACCCAGCGATCTGTAGTAATGGACTCCCAACTTGCTAGATGCTCCGAAAATGCCCCCCGACTGCCTCCAGAGAGGGACAGTCGGGCGATCCCTCAGGGCTGCTGCATAGGTTGGTCGGAGAAAGGTTCTCTCGACCCAAAATTCTTCGGCCCCCCTCTCCCTCTGGGCCGGTGTCCACCTTGTCCTCCTCTGCCTCTGAAGGATGAAGGGTCCGGAGTGGGATGGGACTGCTGAGACTTCTGGAACCACATCTTCTTTTGTCCTCTCTGGCTCCTTGAGAAGGACCTTTGAGGAGCAGAGAAGCAGATTCCGATGGCAGACAGCGTCTTCCCATCTTTCTCGCTCTGGAGTAGCGTGTCGTGGATGGTTTTGCCGAATAGCGTAGAACCATCAAAGGGAGCGTTCATGAAGGACGCCTTGAAGGGTTTCACAAAGTCACAAAGACGGAGCCAGGCGTGGCACCGCAAGGCGACCCCAGCTCCACTGGCTCTAGCCGCCCCCTCTGTGGCATGGGAGAGAAGCCTCATAGAAGTGTTAGATATTGACTTTAGAGTGGCCATGCGAGCTGAGAAGGTCTGTTTGTCCTCTGCCACCATGGACTCTGGGGGAGACCCAGCATACTCTTTTATCAGATCCCGCTGAAGCCTAATGACGTGTGCCAGATAATTAAGCGCCCTTATACAAAAGGTGGCTGAAGCAAATATCCGCTTTCCAATATGGTCCATCATCTGAGACTCCTTATCAGGAGGATGGACTGAGGAACTATCTTGTGCCAGTTCCTTCTTGGTGGCAGCTGCCACCACCATGGCATCTACCGGGGAACCTTTATTCCACATCGGCTTGTCAGAAGGGGCACTAAGAATTTTATCCGGTCTCCTAGGGATTGGCTCCACAGTGTCCAGCTCCTTCGAAGCCCTGGTAGTAATCAAGTCTACCAGGGGGTCGGCCAGGGGGACACCCAAGAGGTAGACGGACCTGCGTCAAATGCCTCCAGAAACACAGACTCATCCGGGGAAGGTTTCTGGGCTGACCACCCCCTTTATATGCGCAGCATCTCCATAATGTCTCCAAAGGAGACGTCCTCTGGAGGTGACCTGGGGGAACCTTCCTCCTTAAGTCGGTGTCCTCCGTGAGGGACTCAGGGGAGTCCAAGTGCCTCCTCTTACACTTTTGTTTGTGAGGGGACCTCCTCAGCGGGGCTGTCCAAGGAGGGCTCACCAACGGGGTCCTGTTCCCCTATGGGAACTAACTGGGGCACAGACGCAGGCTGTCCCTGGGGCTGGACCATGGAAGACAGGCCCATATGTGAGGGAGTGAAGGGTGGATCCGTAGCACGGACTGGGGACCTCGAACTCCTCGACAGCACCCTCTCCACCACGTCGAAAGCCAAAGGTGAACCGCTCTCCCCTGGCTCTGAGAGTAGTCCCCTCGGCTCCGACGTGAGGACCAGTGTCAGAGCCAACGCGATCGGACCCAAAAGGGAAGTGTGTTCCGACAGCAATGGAGCTGAAGACACACTCACCCCTGTGGATCCGAAGCTCGGCTCTTGGCCCCGAGAGCTCGGATCCAAAAAATGATCCAATAAACTCGAGGGTAAGGCTGGCATCGAAGTAGCAACTACTATCGGCACCGACTCCCTGGCTCCGAGGCGACTCAAATCCGACGGCTCCGAAACCCAATAGTGGATTGGAGAAGGAGCAATGGGTGCAATGAAAGGGGCTGAGCTCCCTCCCGGGGGGGAGGCAGGAGCACTCCCATCTGCATCTGGGCCTGCAGGAATCGACGCATCATCTGGTCCATATCTGCGTCGGACAGACTCCTGGTAGACCTGGAAGAAGTCGTCAAGGCAGGCTGGGAAGGCAGCCTAGATGACCTTGAAGGTGACTGGGACTCCTTCTCTGGCTCTGGAGAAAACTTGGAGAATGGAGCTGAGAGGGGGAAGACTTGGAAACCCTCATGGGGGAACAAGTCAATTTAGCCGGCGGAGCCGAAGGGACTGGTTCGGCCCGCCTCTTATGGCTCTTGTGCCCATCCCTCTCCTTTACCTTCTCTCTATGTCTCTTCTCTTTACTAGAAGAGTCCCCCTCTCCCTGGGAAGCAGCAGGAGGTTGAGTCCCAGCCAGGGAAGGGGGAGTTGAAGGCTGGACAGTTGCAGCCGCGACTGGCACCACTGAGGGAGAGGAGGAAGAAGTATCCGGGGGCAAGAGTCCTGCCAGGATTAGCTTGTTTCTCCTGTCTCTCAGAGCCCGGGGGTTAAAGGCTGCACAAATCTGGCAGCCCGATGTTAAGTGGGCTACCCCCAGGCAGAAAACGCACTGAGTGTGGCCATCCGCTGGGGACAGCTTATGACCACACTCAGCACATTTTGAAAAAATGCCCTTAGGGCCCTCGGCCATCACACTCAAGCACACACCCTAACACACACAGTAAGGGGAAGGGAAAAAACACTAATTTACTACTAAATACAACTAAAAAACAGTTTAACTAAACTATGGGTCTACTATACACACTCACACACCGAAATCACAATTTTTTTAACAAACATACTCCAAAATTCCTCTCACCTAAAACACTAAGAGCTCGTCCCTTATGCTTCAAAAGCCATGCAAATAAGATCTGGGGACTGGAGGGAGGTAGCATGGTATTATGGGTAAGGGGGAGGAGCTGAGAGCTCGGATCTTTAGCTTGGAAAGCTGCCGGCTCAGATCCGCGGTCGGATCCGATACCCGCAGGTTGCTGATCAAATGAAGTTAACTACTTCAGATCAATTGTTAAATAAATAAATTATTATATTATCATTTATATTTCATATATTATATATTTTAAACAAATATTTAAACATACCCTGTGTATGTTAAAAGGAGTGTCATTAGAGGACAATTTATCCATATTTCTAGGCTTAGTAGTAAAACTTCATGATTTTTTTTAGATAAAAATGCTTTCTAACTGACTTTTTTATACAAAGAGGTTATTACATGAGTATGGCTGTTGGCGTTTGTGAGGAACTTTTCAAACAGGGACAAGATAAATCTGCCCTTTATTATGTTGTAAAACTGTTGTGATGATATTGAATGCAGCACAGAGAGACAGAGAAGAACGTTTTTCTATGTGCATTTGTTTTCTGTATTCTCAGTGGTAGTTTTCATATTACAAAAAATACATATGTTACAATGCACCCTCATAGCTGCCTGGATGATGGCCTCTGTTGGACAGTTTAATGATTGACCTAGGGGATGCTTGATAGTTGGCAGGTACAGAGGCAAAACTGATAGAAGTAAAAGATTTGATAGATCTCATGCTCATCTATAACATAAACAGAAGTTAGAAAATCAATAAGAAGTCTCCTATTACAAGGTACCCTAACCTTTTTATATTATGTTTGCCTATTTTAGAAACAACCAATACTTTCTTGATATGTTATAACAAAATACTATTAGGTCTTTTTTAGTCTCAGATCTTATTTAAAAGAAGTATATAGTCCCTATACCAAAATTTACACCGTGATGTTGCATTCACAGTTGGTTACCATTAAGCTAATACATGCTTTCTGTCTGTGTATCAGCTGTAGTTGCACTGAGTTATTACATTAGTTTACATATCTAATTCTCTTAAGCTGTCTCATTCTCATGAATGGGAAATTATTTACTAAAAAGGGGCTTGTGCTTCAAGTGGCATTTCATGTTTTAAAAGCATTAACGGTGAAAAAAATGCCTTACAGGGGATAAATAGACAAACATATTTTGTGAATGTAGATGCGGCTCTGTCTGATTGTAATACAGTGTAACATTTGAGAAGTTGTTTTAGTATTACTAATAGTATAACCTGAAAGTTGTTTACCTTACTAGTGCATAGGCTTTGAAAATGTGTAGCTGTTGTGCCTTTCCAAATGAATTGCTATGTGTTTGTTTTGGGGGAGGGGTATAATGCCATTCTCTGTGGATATATTTCATGTTATCATATGCACAAATGAAGGGGCTGTGATGTTTGGAATAGATAAATAAACACTCCTTATAGATTTGTTATATGTGTTCCTTAGTCTTGATAATGAAATGACATGCTGTCAGAGAATTAGAGAAACATGTTGTCTGGTTACCAGATGTATTTGTAAAAAGTAGGAGTAATTTTTTTCTCTCTAGTGCTTGAGCTTTCACATCTTAAACACTCAAATGTTTCTGATAAACAGCTTGAGCTCTGTGACATTTCCCACCCATGCAGAGAATCAGTGCTGTTAACAACTTATGATTTTGATTGGTGGACAGCTTTAGAAGATTAATTTAAGTAATAGGTGGAACCTATATGTAGAACATAATATGTATTGTTCCTAGTCAGCCACTGTAGCTAGATAGCATGTGCATATAAGTACTGAGCACGTTCAAGAACAGTGACATTTTGTAAGGTCAGCCAGAATGAACACAGGCATGAATGGCGATTCCCATGCGATTGTGTTTGAAGTAATGAGTGAATCATTTAGCTTAAATACATGTTCCAACTACAGTTCCTGACATGTTTATGTACAATAAATATCTTGAACCCATAAAACGCTTTATCATCTCTTTTGAATGCATGAGATAAGAGACATGGTGCCAGAATGGGATCCGAAGTTGAAGCAACACACAAGCCATGAGGCATGCAGTTAGAAGTGGAGGAATATACTGGAGTGAACTCGCAAACAGGTCAGTGGTTATTCAAAAGTACTTAAATTCTTTTAAATAATTTTTCAGTCATTGAATGTGTGGCAAAGCATGCAAAATGTTCAAAATAATTACCAAGATAAAATGTCTGAAACTGTGACATATTGATAAAAGTATTCAAAATAAATACAAAAGTGTTCAAAATAATTTCCAAGATGTTTAACATGTATGAAAAGGCTAAAACAACCACATTTCTTCACAATGTACTACATTTTCACATTAATTAAAACTATTTGAAGTGTCCAAAGTGTCTGAAATTTTTGCAGTGTCAAAGTAAAGCCTTTTCAAAGAGATTATTGTGCATTTGAGCATAATTACAGGTACCTGATCTGTGCTTATGTTTAAATGTATTTTACTGTGAAGACAGAGGGATTTTGTAGATCTGAACCACTGGTGTTTGATAACAATATTGCTGAGAACTGGTGAATATTTGAACATGAATATATTTTCATACAGGCTGCTTTTTCTGATAAAGACCCACATACAAAGGCATTCATACTTCTTAATTTAGCAGGCTCAGTAGCCATTGAGAGGAAACGCTCATTTGTGCATGCACCTACCATGCATGCAGTGGAGGGGGAGAACTGCCATATTGTTATACAGGCTGAAACACAGGAAGACCCTGAGTGCTTAAAATGAAAATTTAGAGAAATGTTTAACCCTCAAACGAATATTACAATGGAAAGGCACACATTTTACACAAGAAATCAAAATCCTGGTAAAACTATAGCAACATATATTACTGACTTGAGAAATAAAGCAAAAATGTACAGATTTGGTGATTTGCGAGGCAAGTTGATAAAGGACAGACTTGTGTGTAGTGTTAATAATGATGCAGTGAGAAAGATTTTGCTTTGAGATAGTAATTTAATGTTGAGCAGAGATTTGTCAAATATATGAGCTTACAGAGAAGCACACAAATATGGTTACGATTGAAAGAAGCATACTAATAGGGCCACAGCATCTAATTGTATTGTTAGCTGTAATAATTGTGGAGGTAACCATAAACCTAAACAAGAAAAGTGCTTAGCTTTTGGTCAGCAATGTCACAAATGTATAAAGTTGAATAATTTCAAAAGGTTTTGTAAGTCTAAAGTGGCATAATCTTTTAATAAAAGAGAGCATCCGGAGAAGCAAGTACACCAGAGAGAAAGCCGTAAGCAAACTTTCCATGTTAATGGTGTCTCTGTGATCGATGAAACTGTTAATACAGAAGACTTTCAATTGGCAGCAAATGGTGAAATATTTTGTACTGATTGGATTAATGGAAAACCTGTAGCGATTATAGTAGATACTGGATCCAAGTGCAATATTATATCAGCACAGATGTTTGCCAAAGTGAACACTGGAGAGAAACTTGATTCAGCAAAGTGTGCAAAACTTGTTGCTTATGGTGGTGAAGAGATTCACACTGATGGCACAGTAGTTTGTCCATGCCATTCTGCTGGGAACAGCTATGACTTACACTTTTACATAGTCAAAAGACAAGTACAGTCATTGTTAGGCCTCAAAGACAGTTTGAGAATGGGACTGATTTCATTTAATAAGAAGGTCCACCATATAAGTCTGAGCAACCATGATTATTTTACACAGAATAATTTTAGTGAATATGCTGATATTTTCAAAGATGAGCTTGGCAAACTACCAGTCACATACTCCCTGAAGTTAAACCATGAAGTAAGCCCAGTTGTCAGACCAGCAAGGAACGTTCTGGTAGCAATACAGAGCAAAGTAAAAATAGCACTAGACAAAATGGTGAATTTATGTGTTATAACTCTGGTAAAAGATCCAACTGAATGGGTATCCTCCATGGTCATAGGTCATAAGCAAAGCTCAGATGATATTTGAATATGTATTGATCTCACAGATTTAAACAAAGCTCTTAAACTACATCATCCAATGTGCACAGTAGAAGTAGCAGCTCTTATGCCAAATGCCACTGTTTTTTCAGTCTTAGATGCAAAAAGTTCATTTTGGCAAATTTTGCTGGATCACAAATCTACATTGTTCACTACTTTCACTACACCATTTGTAAGGTACAGATTTTTGAGAATGACATTTGGGATAAATTCTGCCAGTGAAGTCTTTCAACATGCGCTGAAGCAAATTTTTTCAGGTTATCCATGTGCTAAAATAGTAGGCAACATTATTGTAGGGGGCAATGGGGAAGACAAACACGATAAAAACCTCAAGAAAGTTCTAGAATATGCATGTGAAGTTAATCTTAAACTGAATCCTCAGAAATGTAAATTCAAGCTGAGAGAAGTTACTTATGTGGGGCATTTGTTCACCAATTTTGGCTTACAACCAGATCTGTCTAAGCAAGCAGCAATCCTTGATGTGCCAGTTCCAGACAATGTTGCCTCTTTGCAATGTTTTCTTAGTATGGTCAACTATTTAGGAAAGTTCATCCCAGACCTGAGTGAGCTTTCAGCACCGTTATGTGACCTGACACACAAAAATGTAACATGGTCTTGATTGGAACAAGACCAAAAACATTTGACCTTATTAAGCGGAAAATTGCCAGTCCACCTACATTGAGATATTATAATGTTCACAAACCAGTAACTCTTTCATGTGATGCTTCAAAGTATGGTCTTGGTGTAGCATGTCTTCAAGAAGGCATACCAGTAGCCTATGCATCCAAAACTTTAACCCAAACTGAGATGCAGTATGCGCAAATTGCAAAAGAGCTTTTAGCAGTAGTGTTTGCATATTCGAAATTCAATGATTATTTTTATGGCAAACTTGTTCAAACAGAGACTAATCATCAACATTTAGTAACAATTCTAAAAAAGCCAATACATTAAGCCCCAGCACGCCTGCAACGTATGATGTTAAAATTGAAGAAGTACAATTTCAATATTGTTTATACAAAAGGCAAATATTTATATTTTGCAGATGCTTTGTCAAGAGCACCCAGACAAACAATGGAACAGCATGACAAGAAAACAGACCTTGAAGTCATGGAAGTCAAATATTTTCATTCATCACATCTTGATGAACTCAGACATCACACAGCTCTAGACCCTATTCTTCAGAAGCTGAAACATGTTATTAGTCAAGGATGGCCGTGCAACAAACCAGTCTACCACTGACATATAGAAGTATTTTCCTTACCAAGATGAGCTCTTGATGTAAGATTGAAGATGGAATCATCGTGGAAGGTCATAAAGTGATTATTCCTTCTGTGTTACAACAGGAATATATCAGGATTTTGTACTGTAGTCACCTGGCTACTGATTCAGCCAAAAGAAGGGCAAGAAGCATAGTGTTTTGGCCTTCTATGTCAAAAGATATAGAGAAGGAAACTCTAGCATGTTCTGTTTGCAATAGCACTAAATCACCAACAAAAAGAACCACTTCATCTAAACCAGATTCCTGAACTACCATGGTCAACAGTTGCTACTGATAGTTTCAAATGGAATGGTCAACATTAATTAGTGTTAGTAGACTCTTACTCGAATTGGTTTAAAATTGCCCTTCTTCCTAATCTAAAGTCCAGCAATGTCATTACAAAATTACAGGAAGACTTTTCTGTACATGGTAGCCCACACAAAGTTATATCTGATAATGGTACCCAGTTTACAAGTCAGCAATTCAAGAAATTTGCTGAATTTTGGGACTTTGTCCATGTTACTAATATTCCTGAGTATCCACAATCCAATGGATTAGCTGAGCATGCAGTCCAAAGTGTGAAATATTTGTTGGAGACATCTAAGAGAGACGGTACCAAGGTTTTTCTTAACCTACTCAATCTCAGGCACATTCCTTGAGATAATTTGCTTGGTTCACCTGCTCAGAGATTAATGTCTAGACAGACAAGAACAACCTTGCCGATCAGTACATAACAAGAAGTTATGTACTCACCATAACATTCGATGTATGTAGTCCATCTCGCCTCACATTCTTACCCGTGGGTTCGGAGCCAAACCTCGGCTCCGACTCAGCCATACTCTAGCTCGAAGTCTTCAATTGGCTCGTGGCTAAGAGGTATCCCATGCTGCACTGCTCCCTTTCCCCAGATCTTGTTTGCTGCAAGCTCAGGCAATCACACCCCACACACACAACACATAGAGAGGAAGAATCAGCCCAATAACAAAAGGAGTACTGAAACAGAACTAACCTCTAGGCCCTCCAGGAGGGGGAAGGTGGGAGGGTAAGTAAGAATGTGAGGCAAGATGGACTACATACATCGAATGTTATGATGAGTACATAGCTTCTTGATGTTATGTAGTCCAATCTTGCCTACATCCTTACCCGTGGGATAGCGTCCCCAGCACCTGAACCTTGGGCGTTTCAGTGGAAAATACTCCTGAGCAATGTGGAACCAAAGGAAGATCTGCCTCTGGATATCAAATCCAAATTGTAGGGACCGATAAAGGTGTGAGGAGATGCCCATGTAGCCGCAGCACAAATATTATCCATAGACATCCTGGCCTGAAATGCCGTAGAGGTAGACATCGACCATGTAGAATTAGCCTTCACCTTAAAAGGTAATTCCTTACCGCTTGAATCATAAATGAAGGAAATACAACCTGAGATCCATCTGGATAGGATTACTTTAGAAACAGGAGACCCAAGTCTATTGTCTGAAAATGAGACAAATAGCTGATCTGATTTCCTAAGATCCTTCATTCTATGTAAATAGAAACGCAATTGTCTATGAACATCTAGCTGGTGGAATTTTAAATTCTGTCTTATTAGAAAATTCTGGGAAAAATACAGGCAGCTCAATAGACTGGTTGAGGTTAATAACCAAAGCAGTCTTTGGCATAAAGGAAGGATTTGGTCTGAGGGAAACCCTATCCTTGTGAAATATCAAGTAAGGAGGTCTAACTGGCAAAGCTTGGAGCTCAGAGACTCGCCTAGCTGAAGTGATAGCTACCAAAAAGATTGTCTTCCATGACAAATATTTCAAGTTACAAGTAGCTGCAGGCTCGAAGGGAGATGAAGTGAGACACTGTAGCACAAAATTGAGGTTCCATGGCATTACGGGATCAAAGACTGGAGGTCAAAGCAGCATAGTGCCCTTTAAGAATGCCTTACAAAGTCTATGCGCCATTAGACTGGGTTCATTAGTGACATAAAAGGTGGAGATAGCCGCTAACTGTACTTTAATGGTTCTGGCAGCTGACCCTTGACTGAAAAGCATGGAGAGAAATTCCAGAACTGATGAAATTGGTGCAGTGTAAGGGTCAATCTGCCTTTCATGAGCCCAGATGGAGAATCTTTTCCATTTACTGGAATAAATCTTCCTAGTCGAAGGCTTATGGGAAGAAGACAGAATATGAACTACTTCCAGAGAAAAATGATGAAGCCTGACTAGTGATGGAACTGGAGTAGCCAAGCTGTCAACCAGAGGGTCTGAAGAGAGGGATGGAACTGCCCTGACATATGGTCAATACGTATGGCTGTGGGTCCAGAATCCAGGGGTCATCCATGAGATGAAGATGGAGAAAGGGGAACCAATTTTGACGAGGCCAGTGTGTAGCAATCAAAATCATTCTGCTTCCCAAGAATTGGGCTTTCTGAATAACCTTTGCTATTAGAGGAACTGGTGGGAAGGCATAAAGTAGACTGGAGGGCCAATCATGAACTAGAGCATCCCTGGATGTCTCCCCCTGAGGGGGGATAAGGGTGAAATAGCTGCTGCACTTGGTATTGAGGGGACTGGCAAATAGGTTCATAGGTTCATACTAGGCTATCTGCCCTAGGGCATTTATAAGCCTAGCCAGAGTGTGTTTGGCTTTCGCCACCCATTTTAAATGAATTTTGCTATGCCCTTTTTCAAGGTTAGTATACTGTGCCTCTGTCTAACAGTGATACAGAAGTGATACCCGGGGTAAACCTACAATCTCCCATTCACACATCAAGATTCCTCTTGAAGAGAGTCAATGAGGGACTCTGCCTAACCTGGACTGGGATTTTATTCCAGAGTGAAGGGAGCCTATGGGTTATGAATCTGTCCCTCCAGCATGTCCTATTTATTTCAGTGCTGAGGTTCAAGTCTCTCAAGCGCGTAGCTCGATGGGATTTGGATTTTCTGAGGTGCAGCATGTCCATTAATTCCGGGTTGAACATGGCTTTATACGTCAGGCACAGATCGCCTCTGAGCAGGCGGTATGCCACTGAGTAGAGCTGGTGTTTCTTTAACTGGGCAGCATATGGCATCTGTTTGAGCCCTTTGATCCTCTTGGTGAGGTACTTTTGGGGTCTTTCCAGTTGCTGCAGGTGTCTGCTAAGATACATCCCAAAAAAGGCATTGTACTCAATTATGGGCCTGATGAGGGATGAGTAAAGAGGCACGATGACCTCCCCTGATCTAGATGTGAATCCCTTCATGATTAGGTGGGCTATATAAAATGTTTCTCTAACCACTTTGGCCACGTGGTTTTCAAATGAGAGATTGCTATCAACTTGGTCCCAGGTCCCTAATTACTTCTTCCATACTTAATGGATTACTACCTATGTGGTAATTTGTGGGCACTTTGTGCCAAAGGGAATGACTATACACTTTTTGGCGTTTAGCTTGAGGCCATGGCTCTGGCACCAGTTGTCTGTTTCTATGAGGACCTTTTGTAGGATGCTTGTGTTGGCTGGAGAGTCGATTATGGTGCCTTGTTTGCAGTCATCTGCGAACTTGGTCAGCCACAGTCCTTCCGTGTTGGCCTGTACATCCAAGAAATATATACCAAACAAGAGAGGTCCCAGGACTGAGCCTTGTGGGATGCCACTTGTAACTGGTTTGGAGTCTGACATGGCTCCAGCAATTCTAACCATGTGGGTTCTGTCCTTGAGCCAGTTTGCAACCCATCTAGTGACATAGGGGTTTATATTTAAGCTGGTGAGCTTATCTATAATGCCCAAGTGGGGTATTGTATCGAAGGCTTTTGCGAGGTCCAGGTAGGCTGTGTGGACCACCTTCCCCTCGTCAATGGCCTTGGTGACTGTTTCAAAGAAATCGATCAGGTTTAAGAGGCAGGATCTGCACTTAACAAAGCTGAACTGAGTAGGATCCAGTGTCTGTAGGTCCCCAATATCTTTATTTATGAGGTCCATGATGATCCTTTCCATAGCTTTGCAGACCAAGCTAGTCAGGCTTATGGGGCGACAGTTTCCAGGATCCGTTGAGGCACCACCTTTGTGGAGGGACCACTGTTGCTGTATGCCACTCTTTGGGTACATATCCTGTAGTAAGGCTGAGATTGAACAGTAGTTTTATGTTTGGGTTTAGCTCTTCTTGGAGTTCATGTAGGACGCAGCCTGGGACACTGTCTGGTCCCATTGATGCTGTGTTATTTGCTTTGGAGAGGGCAGCTCTTCCCTGAGCATCTGAGATGTCAGGGGGGCAGCACTCTGCTGGGATAGATATTTGCCCTTTTGGTGGGGGAGGGGTGGGAGAAGTTTGCGCTGAACCTGTCAGCTAGGATGTTGGCAATGTCTGTGGGTTTGGTGTATTTTCTGTCATTTTGGACTAATTCTGAGCATATCTGGGAATTCCCACCCAGGTTCCTAACATAACTAAAGAAAGCCTTGTGATTATCCTTAGTGTCCTGTGCAATTTTTCTCTCGAAGCTGGCCTTAGATGATTTTATGAGTGCCCGTAGTTTTTTGCTAATACTGATCAGAGATGCCTTCCCTTTCTGGGATTTTGCTCTATCATGTAGTAACTTCCTCCTTCTGTTGTATAGTTTGTTTATGGTTGGGGTCCACCAGACAGGACGCCTGCCTTTGGGGGATTGGGTCTTGGTTTTATTTGTGATTGCATGATCCATGCATTCCTGAAGGTTTTCATAGAATGCGTTTATAAAGGATTCTGTGGTCTGGGCCGTATTCTCCACAGGCCCGGGGGCTTTGAAGGATTCCAACTCGGTTTTGAGGAGTGTGAAATTTGCTTTAGAGAAGTTTTTCACTGTGGTTTTCTGGGCAGGGGGTGGGGTCGGGATGTGAATATCCAGTGAGATTTGTTTATGGTCTGATCTTACCAGTGAGGGATACACTTCTGGTCTGGAGCATAGAGCCCCCATGTTGGTGACGATCAGGTCCAGTATGTTTTCCCCTCTTGTGGGAGTGGTAACAAGTTGTTCCATAGCATTTGAGTTTATAAATTCTAGAAACCTTTGGGCTAGAGAGTTGAAGCTAGAGTAATGCTCCCAGTCTATGTTTGGGTAGTTGAAGTCGCCAAATATAATGGTGTTTGGAGAGACCTTCATATTTTCCAGTGTTCTCAGGAAGGCCGAGTGGGGTTCCTGGGTTTGGGAGGGTGGTCTGTAGCAGGCTATAAACTGGAAGGCAGTTTTACCCACTGTTTGTTGCACATGGATAGTCTCTGATGCTTCGTGCTGTGCCACCAACCTGGAGGTGTGGGTATCTTTGACGAATATTGATACTCCCCCTCCTTTTGTGGTTCGGTCCAAGTTTTGGGGCCAAAAAGCATGGTATGAGGTATAACCTGGTAGTGCTGGGGTGCTCTCGGGAGCCTTGAACCAGGTTTCTGTTACTGCACAGATATCAATGTCCTCCATGCTAAGGAGAGTTTTGAGTGCATGCATCTTGAGGTTTAGACTTCTGGCTTTGAGTAGCATTACTCTTAGTTTCTTATCCCTTGTGATACCTATGGAGGTGGGTTTGTCTTTTGAGCCTTGCCTAAAAAGGCACTATGGGGTGGCAAGAGCCTTTGCCAATATCCAAAAGCCCAGGGGTGACAGGTGCAAGCCGTCCCTAGCGAAGCATCGTGGCTTGTCGAGCATGTCATCCCAGGCTGACAGGCATTGGATCCCCTTTGAATGACACCAATACTTAAGCCAATTGTTGAAATTGATCATCTTGTCTTCATATTGTGGCATCATTCTTGGTGAGGGTAAGATGCTACTCAAGGTCAGGGTCATAACCTGCCTGGGCTACATGCTCAGAGAGCTCCTCTATGTCTCTTTTCATGTAGTCCAGGGATGTACGTCTCAGGTCATTCACACCAGCATGGACAATGACTGACTCATATTTGTGCTTGCCTTGGAGTGACCTGAGTGCTTGTGTTATGTGGCGGATCCTAGCACCCGACAGGCAGCTCACCATGACCTTCTCCTTGTTCAGCCTGGTGAGCAGAACGTCATTGTGCCTGACGATAGAGTCACCTATTACAAGTGTATTGGTTGTGTTATTTAGCCTTAAGGGCTATGACTGTTCAGCACACTGGCTTTGTGAGCTATGTGTTGCATGTGTTTTGTTTTGGGGTAGCGTTTGCTTGGGTGTCTGCTTTGGAGGTCTCTGCTGCTTAGGCAGGTTTTTATTTAGAGCATCCGAGGATGTTTTTGTGTGTTTATGTGTTTGGTTTGCTGTCGTGGCAGTGGGCAGTGTCTTCCCAATACTTTCTTGTGGCAACGCAGATTCCGGGGAAGTCCAACGTGATTGCTGACAGGTTGAGCAGAGCTATTCTGATGCCTCACAAGTGGTCCCTGAAGAAGCAGGTTGTGGAGCAGATTTTCCACAGATGGGGTCACATCAGAATAGCTCTGCTCAACCTGTCGGCAATCACGTTGGACTTCCCCAGAATGTGTGTTGCCACAAGAAAGCATTGGGAAGACACTGCCCACTGCCATGACAGCAAACTAAACACATAAACACACAAAAACATACTCAGAGGCTCTAAATAAAAATCTGCCTAAGCAGCAGAGACCTCCAGAGCAGACACCCAAGCAACCGCTACCCCAAAACAAAACACATGCAACACATAGCTCACAAAGCCAGTGTGCAAGGCTGACCCCATCTGTGGAAAATCTGCTCCACAACCTGCTTGTTCAGGGACCACTTGTGAGGCATCAGAATAGCTCTGCTCAACCTGTCGGCAATCACGTTGGACTTCCCCGAAATGTGCGTTGCCACAAGAATGCATTGGGAAGACACTGCCCACGGCCACACTCGAATAGCCTCTCTGCAAAGGTGGTACAACTTGGTTCCCCCCTGTTTGTTCAGATACCATACCACTGACATGTTGTCCGAGTGGATTGCAATCATCCCGAGAGGAAGAAAGCTCTGTAGTGCTTGCAACGCTAATAGCACTGCTCTCATCTCCAAGACATTGATATGCAAATGTACCTCATGCTCTTGCCACGTGCCTTGGACTGTCCTGCTGAGATAATGCCCCCCCCCCAATCTGAGAGGTATCCGTGATCACCGTGGCAACTGGTGGAGGTGGAACGAAGGGCTTTCCCACATTGAGATTGCTGGTCTGAAGCCACCAGCGTAGATCCTGCTTGCACTTGTCTGCAATCATAATAAGATGGGAAAGTGGAAGGTGTTGTAGGGACCACTGGGCAAAGAGCAGCCAGTAAAGGAGCTTCATGTGTAGTCTTGCAAGAGGGACTAACATAATTGTGGCAGCCACTGTCCATAACAATTTGAGAACCATTTTTGCCTTTACCTTTTCCACTGGAAGCAAAGTGTAGACCTGCCGTTGCAAAATCTGAATTCTTTCTTGTGGTAAGAAAGCCCTCATGAGCAAGGTGTCTAACTCAGCACCTATAAAGGTGACACACTGCGAGGGCAACAAGGCAGACTTTTCCCAGTTTAGTGTGATACCCAATAGTTGACACAGCGCAATGGTGGTGTCCCTGGTCTGTAGTAGTAGATGCCTGGTGGTGGCAGACAGGAGCCAGTCATACAGGTACAGAAACACTTGGAATCCCTGACGTCTCAAGTGAGCCGTCACCACTGCCATATATTTGGTGAACACCCTGGGGGCTGTGGTGAGACCAAAGGGCAGGACTTGAAACTCAAAATGACTGGCTCCCAGCTGGAAGCATAAATTACTTCTGGATGCCCTATCCATCTTTATATGGTAGTAAGCATCCTTGAGGTCGATGGAGCACATCCATACTTCTTTCCCCAACAATGGGAGAATAGACTGTAAAGTGACCATTCAGAACTTGGACTTTTTTACATAGAAGTTCAACTGACTGAGATCCAAGATGGGTCTCAGGTCCCCTGTTCTTTTCAGCACCAAAAAGAATCTTGAGTAAGTCTCTAATCTGAGCTGGTCTGAGGGGACATGCTGGATAGCTCCTTTTGCTAGCAGCTTTTGAACTTCTGAAGCTGCGGAATCCCTTTGACTGGGTGGGGCATCTGGGATTCTCTTGGTTGGCAGGGGATGAGAAGAGAAGGGAATATGATATCCTCCAGAAATTATCTTTAATACCCACTATTCCTGGGTGATGCCTTGCCAGGCTTCTGGGTATAGTGAAATGTGACCCCCGATTGGCTCTGGAGAAGCGCAGTTGGGCCTCCCATCAGGAGCGCTGGTAGGAGGAACTGTGAAAGGAATTGTGGTCCCCCTGGTTACACGGGCCTCCTCTGCCTCTAGGGTGGCATCTACCTGAGTTACCACCCTCTCCCCTGCCTCTGGAGGGGGAATCACTTTGTGCATCTTGAAAAAACCTCTGCGGCTTTCTGAACCACATCTTCCCACCCTTCTGGCCCTTGGGATAAGGTTTAGAAGGGATGGAAAAATGGACTCCCACGGCAGACAGGGTTTTTCCTTCCTGCTCGCACCTAGTGAGAGTATCCTTCACCTTGGTTCTGAACAACGATGAACCATCAAATGGGGCATTGGTGAACGTAGACTTGAAGGTCTCCACAAAATTACGCAGGTGCATCCAGGAGTGCCTCCTAAGAGAGACTCCAGAACTCGCTGTCCTATTCACTCCGTCGGCTGCATGCAAGATCAGCCTCATGGAGGAGTTAGTAATGGAATTTAGGGTAGACATCTGGGCATTGACCTTCTGAGCCACTGCATCAGAAACGTTACCCTGCAGAGACTCTCTAAGCTCTTTTAGGAGATCTCTTTGGAGCCGTGTAAAATGTGACAAATAGTTCAGCGACCGCAGAGTAAAGGCCGCTGAAGAAAACATACGCTTCCCATACCGGTCCATGGTCCTAGACACCTTGTTAGGGGGATGGACAGTAGATGAAGTCTCAGCCAGTTCCTTCTTGGTGGCCACTGCCACCACCACGGCATCTACTGGAACACCCTTTGTGAGAAATTCCTTGTCAGCTGGGGTGGACAGAAACTTCTTGGGTCTCCTGGGGACTGGTTCCACAGTGTCATGGGTTTCCCACACCCTTTAACAAACAAAATCCAGGAGTTCATCAAACGTGGAGAAACCCAAGACGTGGAGGGTTGAGACCCAAAGGCCTTCAAGAACACCAACTCCTCCTCAGAGGGAGATTTGGAGGGCCAGTCACTTCTCTGCTTCAAGATCTCCAGGATATCTAAGAAAGAGATATCTTCAGAGGATGACTTGAGGGACCCCTCTGACTCCTCGAGGTTGGTGTCCGAAGTGATGTGCTTCCTCTTGCGCACTCTTTTTCTGGGAGGCTCCTCAGGCAAACACTCTGGTGAGACCTCAGAAAGTTGGGGACCGCTCATGGGGGTATCCTGAGGCCTTGGGTCTCCACTGTCTAAGGCCAGAGGGTGATAAGAAACTTATATCGGTGCTGGAGGGAGTAGAGTGTTGGTGCCATCAGATGCAGCTGAGGACCTGGCCAGCACACTCCGCATGACCTCGAAAGCTGATCCCCCTGGCTCCGAAGATCGACCAACTGAGGAAGCCCTTGAGTCCGAAGGGATAAGGTCCGAAGCTGAGGCAAGGCCCAAGCTCACCCATACCGAAGCACCGAGTGGGAGGCTAGGAGCCGAAGAAGATTGACCTGAGACCTCTCCCTCGGGTCCGACCGAGGAACTATGAGCCCCGGACCCCGTGGGCAGAGCTGACAGGGTCAGAGCGGAGATCAGAACCAAGATGCCAGGATGGGCTACTGGAGCTGACCTAAAGGCATCAGATGGAACCGACAACTCTGGCTCCGAAGGCCAAGAGAGGCTTGGAGGAGGAACATACGAGGATGGACGGGTGATGGGCTCCGGGGCCTATTGGGCTGGAGCCGAAAACAATTTGGCCAACACCGGTTATTGGAGCAGTCTCTATACCACTCTATCCACATCATCATCCAAGAGAGTCCTGGAAGACCTAGAGGATAAGGTTGGAGATCTGGACCTCTCTACAGAAGGAGACCTATGAGAAGGAGAGACCGGTCTAGTAACTGGAGATTGGCTCCGAACAAGTATCTCCATCACTGGCTCTGAGAGACTGGGAGCCGATGTTGACTTAGACAATTCGCCCACCTCCTTCGGCCATGAAGCCAATGGAACCGAGGAAGCTAAAGTAGACTTGGCAACTTTTTCTGGCAGCTCCGATAAAACTGACGGAGCCGGAGAGCGTATTTTTTATTTAGAGGTCTTGTCTGTTTTAGAGGGAGAGGACTTAGAACTGGAAGCCCTCTCCAAGTCTTCTTCGAAGGAGGGTTTCAGTAATCCCTTCAGAATCAGTTTGTTCTTCCTTTCTTGAAGAACACATGGGCTAAAGGCATGACAAAACACACAGGATTCTTGGAGGTGGATAGCCTCCAAGCAATACACGCACACAGAGTGCCCATCAGTAATAGACATTTTATATCCACAATTGTCACATTTTTTGAAGCCCGAAGGCTTGTGTTCTTTTATAGCCTTCGACATATTGGTATGACACTGTACACAATATCAGAAGACAAACCCGACACCAACAACAGAAAAAAATACAGGAACTATGCCTCTAAATTAAAAGTTCGTTAGATCAACAAACACACAGGGAAGAAAGGACCTGTAACTTTAACGGCCCTGACAAACAGACAAGGGAGGACTAGGTCCTCTAAGTTAAATGGCCCTAGCCCAAAGGGACGGTGCAACCACCGAATAAGCAACACAGGGAAACTGGGACACACACAACTAGAGGACTAGGTCCACTAACTGAAACAGGCCTAGCCCGTAAGAAGGAACGTAAACAGGATACCAAGACAAAAACCACAAACAGGCTACACAAACAGTTTTATCAAAAAACAGAGACTAGCTATGAAAATAGCTTTTGGAGCAACAAACTACTAAAAAGTAGAAGAAAAGTTATAATCAGCCATGGCCAAGAGCGAGACCACATCTGAGTGTAATGAGCGGCAAATGAGATCTGGGGAAAGGGAGCAGTGGAGCATGGGATACCTCTTAGCCATGAGCCAACTGAAGACTTCGAGCTAGAGTATTGCCGAGTCAGAGCCAAGGTTTGGCTCCGAACCCACGGGTAAGAATGTAGGCGAGATTGGACTACATAACATGTATTGATTCCAAATGCAAATAACAAACAACAGAGTGATAAAAACCCAACTTCTCATGAAATGTCAATCTCAAAAGTTGTATTATGATAAATCTAACTGAACTCTTAGACCATTAAGATAAGGAAAGATCATAAGAATGCAAACAGCTAAAGGATATGACTGAGTGTGAATTATCAAGAGTATTTGTGAAGAACCGAGATCGGGTTCCTATTAGATGACCAAAGATGCATTCTTTTGAATGCGTCTTGGTCGAACTTGAAAAGGCAAAATGACGAAGCAGCATATAAGCAAATTCTTTCCCTGGGAAAGAAATCGCTTGGTCGCGTCAGTTACTTTGCCATTTCCGCCACTGTAGTACGATCTCGGAGTTGGTATATTTAAGTAGGGGTGTGTGCGGGGCACAGCAGGGGGTGTGGTGGGTGAAGCCCCCACTTTATGTTATGTTTTAAGTGTTTTTTTTTTTTTTTTTTGGAACAGAGTTTTTTTCCTTGGAAATAAATATCTGTTCTAAGCATTCGAGTTTGTAAGCTTCCGTTTACATGGGGTTGATGAATCATTGTTCGCTTTTCTAAGCGTTCGATGATTTAATTTAGACCCACGAGATCTTATATTGTACAATCAGACGGAACAGATTTCAGAAGGAACCTAAGACATATACTTCCAGTCTCTGAGCCAATGACATAGCAGATTGCCTGTGCCAAAGACTCTTTTTCTCAGAGTGACCCTACACCTGTTGCAATTTCAGAGGACAGTGTATTTTCCTCACATAATCCTGATGTAATCCCCAAAGTTCCTTTTGAGAAGAATTCCCCAGACACTGTCCCTGTTGCTAAACCCAGTCAAAGCTTTTATGTGACCAGATCAGGTAGAATTTCTAGACCCAATCCAAAATACACAGCAACTTGGATTTGAGTTTTGATTTGTTGTTAATACTGAAGTGATATCTAGCATATACATTGTCTTGTTCTCCTACTGCATGTCAAACAAATCAAAGAGGAAGGATGTAGATCATTATGTGTATTGTTCCTAGTCAGCCACTGTAGCTAGATCACATGTGCATATAAGTACTGAGCATGTGCAAGAACAGTGCCATTTTGTAGAGTCAGTCAGAGTGAATGCAGGCATGAATGGAGATGCACATGTGAGTGTGTTTGAAATAATGAATTAATCTGTTAGCTTAAATATATGTTCCAACTACAGTTCCTGACATGTTTATATAAGTAAATATCTTGAACCCATACAACACTTTATCGTCACTTTTGAATGCATGAGACAAGTGACACTATGAATAATGTATTAGCTCAAATGTCACTATGTTCTCAGTTAAAAAAAGTTAATGAAACCATAAGATTGTGAATGAGGAATAAAATAATACATTTAAAACTCTGGTTTCTGGTTAACTTAAATTAAAATCTAAGTTATATTGTACTGTTAAGACATTGTAGCTTAATAATATAATTCCCTATGCCATAGTAGGTAACCAAATGTTTATTTTTTTTTTCTCTTTCTAGATGATTAGTTTTGATCTTTTTAGAATCAAAAATAAGCATATGAACATACCATTTCTGTTATATAAAGCAATATAGTTTGATACTTAAGATAAAGAATAAGAAAGCTATGCAAAGCATGTAAAACAAAGTTTGGTGAATGTTATATGTACATTAAGATCTGTCAGAAGTGTTGCTCTTTATCATTTAATAAGGAAAACAAAATAATGCTGCATGTACTGTGATATATTCTTTTTTTTCAAGCACCTTTATTGAATTATCACTTGAGTACATTTCTTGAAGACTATATTTGAATGCATATATTAAGATGTTTCATAGAAGCATTGCATTAATGGTGACACAAACATACATATGACAATGGCAACTTTTTTATTAGAAGGTTGATGTTAATGTCATACGATATTAGCCACTATACTTCTAAAATCGGGAACTCCCTTCCTGCCCAAATAACTGGCAACAAATCCCCAACCCACTTCAGGAAACTACTTAAAGCTTACCTCATGAATAACCGACTATGCTCCTGTATCACCCCTGGCTAATACTTTAATTTACGCTATTAGTTAGGAGCTACTTATCTATACTGTCCATGAAGATATATTTATGTGACATCAAAAAGTAGTTACATCTTACTCATACTACACTTACAAATGGTTAGATCATTATGGGACAGACCAGCTCTGTGCCTTAAATTATGTGTATAGAGAAATTGACTGAAATAATTATCTTCTCTTTCATTTAAAGTCTTTTTATTTGCTTTGTATTAGAATTGTAATTATCTTGCAGAGACATGGAATGATTTATGTAGCTAACAAAGACAGTGAATATGTTCCAAAAGTGAATACCATGCAATCACCTTAGACTAACCTCTGTGTAGCCTGCCTTTATAATGTATTGTCTATCAAGTGTTATCTACTAATGTTTTGTCTGTAAAGTGTAAAAATGTATTCCCTTGGAGCTTTTCTCCCCGGGCCTCTGCTGAAAATGGACTAGTATCCAGTCGGACACTCCCAGTCAACAAATGTAAAATAAAATAAATAAAATTATCATAGTCAAAACAAAAAAGAAACAAATCTTATGTTTAATAGGGATGAAATAAGACGTGTTTGTGTATTATAGTAAACTGCTGAGCACAAATAGCAATGCATTATTGTTTAAATGTTTAATGACATCTATTTATCTATTATTATTACATTTTCACTGAAAGAAAATAGATGCTTCAGGAAGGAAATTGATCTTTTTGTGAGGCACATAATAGGAATCTTTAACTGCAGTACAGCAGTTCCTCACCTTTTCAAGATGACAGTAGATGAGATTCAAGACTGTATATAGTTAGTGAGCAATAATAAGAACTGTTATTTATCTCTTAGTGTTTTAATGAGCATATACAAATGATAAATATGCAAGTTAAACAACAACTTTGGGACATATACTACTTCTCTTATTTCTCACCCATATATATACTGGTTTTAAATTATACAGACTTGTGTTTAATTTGCTGTTAATGACAATTTTGTTTAATTGAAGCAGAGGGGGTTTGGTTCTTTTTAGAATAGTAGATGGATGGGTTTGCTTGGATTGTTAGACTATTCAAGCAGGTAGTGTTAGACTCCATGTTGGGTTTGAAAGATTTTTAAAGTAAGTGTTTAGTTACATTAAAAGTTTTTTGGGGGGTGTCTACAATAACAATTATTATTATCTAATTAAACATTTAAGTATTAATGTCAGTATGACTATTAATAATAGTTCTTTAACAAAGAAGAAATATTATACTGAGTCTGTATAGTTAATTTTAAGAGAGTTTCATCTACACTGTTGATCTGTATGACACATGACATTTATTAACTGTATTTCCATAAATGTTAATGGATTGAATAAACAAATATTTGAAGTTATTTAACTCTCAATTTTTTTAGATAATGGCAGACTTAATACTAAGTATTATTCTATATTATGTAATCCGCAATATAATAAAAACAAGAGGAGTTGCTATATTATGGAAAAATTCTTTGCCCATGCCTAAAATCATTGACACATATACAGATGATAAAGGTATGCTTTGTTCTGTAACCATAGAATATAAAAAGAGAATATTAACCCTTATTAACTTGTACTGGATTCCTGGAATAGGTTAAAACTGTTGAACAACTTCTAGAACAAGTAATACAAATTTCAAAAAGCAACATCAAACTAGCAGGAAATTTGAATTGTATATTATCACCAAAGGATACTAATACAACAGATACATGGAAAATTCACTAAACTATTTCACCTTAGAGACATAAATGATTTCTCAGATCCAGTTACTTTTCTTTACTTATTACTCATATAGACATAGAACACATTCCAGAATTGACAGAATATATGCCTCCAATGAGTTGATAAATAAACTAAACAAAGTTAAAGTGGCATCTTACCCACTTTCAGATCATAATATAATCATTTTGCACTGGTTTTTTTAAATGTAATAATATTAAGATCAGGAGGGCACTAGCATATGTAACTTTCTTAAAGGAATTTAAGGACATTTTTATTAAATAAATTATTTATTTTATAGAAATTAACAATACAGGAGATATTTCATAAATCTATTGATGGGATGCACTAAAGCATTTATTTTTGGTAGCGTCGCCAATTAGGCTATCAATAAAAAAAAACAATGGGACAAAGAACTGTACAAGATACAAGAAAAACTCGACAAATTAAAACTGAAAAAACAGGAAGGTAACAATAATAACATAGAAGGGATTAATAATCTACATAATAAGTATTTGGAAAATTTAAATCATAAAACTAGGATTAATCTAGAAAAGTTTAAAAAATTAAGTTCTCTATTTACCAAAAATCTATGCATAAGTTAACTAACAGAACAAAACTACTTAGTAAGTCTAATCATATAAAGTAGATTCATTGACATAAGAGAAAAGGAAAATTAACAGAATTACAAGATATTTTAAAAGAATTTAGAAATGATTACAATAAAACCAATCAATATAATGTAATAACAGACTCAGAAGGGATAATCAGAACTTTTATTATAAATACATAAATAGATAAATAAATAAATAATGTGATGACCAAGTGAAATTAATTGATAAACCTGTCTCAATGTCTGAAATTCAAACTCAAATAACAAATTAAAACCTAACAAAGCACCAGGTAATTATAGCATTATACCAGAACTCTACAAGTTACTACCTACAGAAGCCTTAAACATATTACACAAAGTTTTTTCTATAGTTAAAGAGTTAACAAAAGTTCCTCTTCCTGGAAATATACTCTTACATCCCCAATTTTAAAAACTAAGATTGAAAAGAATGCTCTTCGTACATACCAATTTCACTTTTAAATGTAGATTATAAATTATTCATGGCAGTTCATGCTAATAGACTAAAATATATTATATCTTTCATGATTGATGAGGATCAGACTGGTTTTATTTGAAATAGAAATACCTGTGACAATATCAAAATAATGATCCCAGTAATTGACTATGTAAACAAAGAAAAGACAATCTAACATTAATGAGTCAAGACATTAATAGTGCTTGTGACTCTGTAAATTGGAAATATCTTTCTGTCAATTTTAGAGGAATGTAATTTTTCAAATAATTTTACACATCTTATAAATCTTCTTTATGACAAATATTCTCCAGGAGGGAGTAACACAGACAAAAAAGTAGTATCAGAGCCATGGACTAAAACTAAATGCAAAGAAATGCATAATAGTATCCTTTGGGAAGTCATTCATCCCTGGTAACTATCATATTGACAATACACCCCTTAGAGTTGACCCAGTAGTCAGGGACTTAGGGACATACATAGATAGTAATCTAGCCTTTGACCATCACCTGTCTACAGTGGTGAGGAAATCATTCTATGCTGCACAACATATAAACAAAGGTATGGCATCTACATCCAATGAAGTCATTGTTTCACTGTACTTGGCATTCATCAGACCTATCATTGAGTACAATGCCCCTGTGGTATGTACCTAACCAGGCATATCCTACAATTTGAATGCCCGCAGAGATTTCTCACTAAAAGAATACAGGGCATAAGTAAAATGCCCTATGCATACCGCCTCAAGGCCCTATCCTTGTATTCTCTCTCCTACAGGCTTTTGAGGGGAGATCTATGCCTCACATACAGGGCATTGTCAGACCCCACTCTTATGGACCTCTTGCATATCCACAAAACAAACAGCACCAGAATTACCCATTCTAATGACTTAAACCTGGTTTTCGATATAGGTTCATAGGTTCATAGGTGTGTATTAGGCTAATGGCCCTAGAGCCTTTACAAGCCTAGCCCATAAAAGTTGCCCTGGTGTTGTGCCACCCAATGTTATTTCCCAATGCCTCTATCTAGTAGAGCCACTGGAGAGATCCCTGGGGTGAATTTTCTGTTCCTCATCCACTCATTGAGATTTCTCTTGGAAGGCCAGAGAGGTGCTCTTCTTGACATGGATAGGAAGCTTATTCCAAACTAGGGGCAGTCTCTGGATGATGAACCTGTCCCTCCAGCATGTTCTGTTGATAGTGGTAATGAGGCTGAGATCTCTGTAGCATGTGGTGTGAGGGATTGGGATTTCTTTAGGTGTAGCATTTCTAGTAGGTCTGGGTCAGACATGGCTTTGTAAGTCAAGCAGAGATCACGTCTAAGCAGATGATAAGAGACTGAGAATAGCTGAAGTTTCTTGAGTCTGTCCAAGTAGGACATGTGTTTAAGGCCTAGGATCCTCTTTGTGAGGTACTTCTCCAGCTGTTGAAGGTATCTGGTGAGGTACATGCCAAATGGGGCATTATACTCGATGATTGGTCTAATGAGGGATGAGTAGAGAGGGATGATGACCTCTTTCTTTCTGGATGTGAAACCCTTGGTTATGAGATGTACCACATGAAAGCATTTTCTGACTAAGGTGGCAATGTGGTGGTTGAAGGTGAGGTTGCTGTTGACCTGGGTGCCCAGATGTCTTAAAGCACCTTCAAAGTTCAGTGCACTCCCAATGATGTGGTAATTAGTGGGAACTGAGCTCTTTCCAAAGGGAATGATAACACATTTTTGGCACTGATCTTAAGGCCATGGCTCTGACACCAGTCATTGGTCTTAGTGAGGCCTCTCTGTAGGATGTCTGCATCACTTGGGGAGTTAATAATGACTCCCAGCTTGCAGTCATCTGCTAACCTGGTCAGCCAGAGTCCCTCTGTGTTGGTCTGGACTTCTGAGAAGTAGATTCCAAACAGGAGAGGGCCCAGGACCAAGCCCTGAGGGATTCCACTCATGACTTGTCAGCAATCTTACTTTGAATCTGCTACTTTCACTGTGTGGGTCCCGTCTGTAAGCCAATTTGCAACCCACCTAGTGATATAGGGATTGATGTCTAATTTGGTGAGTCTATCAATAATTCTTGAGTGGGGAATGGTATCAAAGGCTTTGACCTGATTGAGGTAGGCTGTATGCACTGCCTTACCCTCATCCACAGCCTTGGTGACTGTCTTGAAGAAGTCAACCAGATCAGGCAGGCAGGATCTCCCTTTGACAAAGCCAAACTGCATGAGGTCAAGAGTTTGAAGATTGCCTATATCCTTGTTAAGCAGGTCCATGATGATGTGCTCCATAGCTTTGCAAACCAGACTTGTCAAGCTAATGGGGCAATAGTTACCAGAGTCTGTGGTCACTCCCCCCTTATGGAGGGGGATGACTGTAGCAGTACGCTATTCAGGAGGGACAAAGCCTGAGGTGAGGCTGTGGTTGAACAGGGCACACAGGTGTGGTTCCAGTTCATTTTGTAGTCCATGTAGGACACAGCCAGGGATATTATCATGTCCCATGGATGCTGTATTCTTAGCCTTGGACAATGCACCTTTTACCTGTGCTTCCGAAATATTTGGTACCAGACATTCCTCTGGTATTATGATTTGGTCCTTTGGGGGGTGAGGGGTAAAGTTAGGACTGAATCTGACTGGCAGCATGTTGGCTATATCTGATGGCTCAGTGTAGGAAGTACCATTCAGCAGTAACTCAGAACAAATCTGGGTATTACCATGGAGGTTCTTGCTATAGCTATAGAAGGCTTTGTGTTTTTTTTTTTTTTTTTTTTTGTGTCTGCTGCAATTCTACCTTCATAGCTGGCTTTAGAGGATTTGATAAGGGATCTCAAATTTTTGTTGAGGCTGATAAGGGAGTTTCTCCAGTCTTGGGAGTTCATCTTATTCTGCAACAGTTTCATTCTTCTTTTGTAGAGTTTATTGATGACTGGGGACCACCAGATTGGCTTCCTTTCTCTGGAGGAGAGCATCTTGGTTCTATTTGGTATGGCTAGTTCCATGCATTTGTATACATGTTCATACAGTGCATTGGTGTATGTTCTGGCAGTCATGCAGCTGTTTTCCATTGGCATGGGTGCCGAGAAGTTAGCCACGTCAGTTTTTAGGAGCCCAAAGTCAGCTCTGGAGAATTTTTTTTAGGGTGTATATAAATAGGACCTTCTGGAGATATAAGTATGTATACCAAAGACTAATCCATCAATGGAACAGGCTCCCCATCCTTGTGAAGCAGAGTTTCTCCCTAACCCAATTCAAGTGCAACTTGGACAATTGGATGGGAAACCAGAATTTCATCACTGGTTTGGCACCTATGTCTCTAATGGACACAGGCAGCCTGTAAATGGTTCATCTCCCAGGCCCATGCTTAAACTTAGCAAGGGTATCAGAACTTTTCAGAGATTTGGAATGCATGGCTAGGCTTAAAAAGGCCCTTGTGTCGTTAGCCTAGTAAACACCTATAAACCTATGAAATGTTTTGCATATGTTAAAATAGGTACTTTTACTTCTGATTCAATATAAATTTTGAAGAGAACTAAACAAGGATGTCCTCTTTCACCCTGCGTTTTACTCTAATTATTGAACCTTTTGCTAATTTTATTAGGTCAAATTTAGACATAAAAGGCATTAGCATAAATGTGAATTTGGTTTCTAAAATCCAATTATTTGCTAAAGACATTCTTCTGACACTGAATGACAGTGAAAGTTCCATTTATGCTTTTTTAAGGTGGTGGATGAATTCCAAAAAAATCTGGTCTATCCTTTAATGATAACAAAACAAAAATGCTACCCATAAAGGCCAATATTGATAAGATAAATGAAAGATTTACTACATACATTGTCAATGAGAAAAATGAACTATTTAGGGATAATTATAACAGATACTACAATTGTAATTTATTATATTATTAATGTTAACAGTATAATCAGTATAGAGAATTTAATAAATAAATGGAACATTTTTTTTCACAATGGAAGAGAAACTATCTATAATCAAAATTATTATTTTTACCAAAAATCTTATATGTTATTGAGTCATTATCTTTACCTCCATCTAAAATATGTATTAAAGAGTTTAATACATTCATTTAAAAATTTATTTGGTTCCCCAACAAACCAAGAAATGTTTTAAATCATCATGTAAAGGACTACACAGCAGGAGGGATTGGATTATCAGGTCTAGAATTATATTCTTTATCATCAGTTATAAAACAATATCTCTTTGGATAAATAATATTTACACAGCTAGGTGGAAAGAGTTCCTAGGATGGCTTTTCATAAAATTTAAACATAACAAACTGTAATCATAATCTTATTCTACACAATAGTTTACATTGGTTCCTAAAATATTATTTTTCAGAAAGAAGTCACCAGAAAACTGTTTTTTATTTCATTTCTACTATATTATAGGTTCATAGGTTCATAGGTAGGTACTAGGCTATTGGCCCTAGGGCCTATATAAGCCTAGCCAAAGGTACCCTGGCTTTCCCCACCCAAGAAAATTATTTTCCTGTGCCACTGTCGAGCAGAGCCACAGAAGTGATTCCCCAGGGTGAGTTTCCTATCTCCCATCCAATCATCAAGATTTTTCTCGAAGAGTGCTAATGAGGAGCTTTGTTTGATATAGATAGGTAGTTTGTTCCAGAGTATGGGAAGTCTCTGGGACAGGAATCTACACCTTCAGCATGCTCTGTTTATTGTGGTGACAAGGTTTAGGTCCCTAGACCATGTAGCTTGTAGGGATTGGGATTTCTTTAAGTGGAGCATGTCTAAAAGCTCTGGGTTTGACATAGCTTTGTGTGTTAGGCAGAGCTCGCCTCTGAGTAGGCGATATGCAATGGAGTAAAGCTGCAGTTTTATGAGATGGTCTGCATAGGGCATCTGTTTGAGGCTGGTAATCCTCTTTGTGAGGTATTTCTGTGGCCTTTCCAGTTGTTGTAGATGTCTTGTGAGGTATATACCAATAGGGGCATTGTACTCTATAATGGGTCTAATGAGTGACGAGTAGAGGGGAACAATGACCTCTTTTTTCCTGGATGAGAAACCTTTTGTGATGAGGTGTGCCACGTAAAAGGATTTCCTGACTACTGTGGTGATGTGATTATCAAAGGAGAGACTACTGTCCACCTGTGTCCCACGGTCTTTATCACACTTTCAGTGTTAAGCAGACTACCGCCTATGTGGTAGTTCATGGGTACTGAGTTTTTACCAAAAGGGATAACAATGCACTTTTTGGCATTGAGCTTGAGGCCATGGCTTTGACACCAGGCATCTGTCTCAGCGAGGCCCTTTTGTAGGATGTCCACATCTTTTGGAGTTTTGATTATGGCTCCTAGTTTGCAGTCACCTGTGAACTTTGTTAGCCAAAGACCTTCTGTGTTGGCCTGTACATCAGAGAAGTAGGTACCAAACAGGAGAGGACCCAGGACTGAACCCTGTAGTACTTCACTTGTCACTGGTCTGAAGTTGGATTTGGAGTCTGCTACTTTCACAGTGTGGGTTCTGTCAGTGAGCCAGTTGGCAACCCATCTTGTGACATATGGATTTATACCTAGTTTAGTGAGTTTATCTATAATTCCAGAGTGGGGGATGGTGTTGAAAGCCTTGGCACGATCTAGATAGGCTGTGTGAACCACCTTACCCTCATCTACGGCTTTGGTGACTGCTTCAAAGAAGTCTATCAGGTTTAGGAGACATGATCTTCCTTTTACAAACCCGAACTGGATGGGGTCCTGAGTTTGGAGATTACTAATGTCATTGTTTATAAGTTCCATGATGATACGTTCCATAGCCTTGCAGACCAGGCTCGTTAAGCTAATGGGGGTGGTAGTTTCCGGGGTCTGTGGTGGCTCCCCCTTTGTGGAGTGGGACAACTGTCACTGTGTGCCATTCAGTGGGCACATAGCCTGAGGTGAGGCTATGATTGAACATGGTACTTAGTTGGGGTGCCAGTTCATTCTGTACTGTGGGGTGCCATTTCATTCTGTAGTTCATGTAGAACACAGCCTGGGATGTCGTCAGGTCCCATGAATGCTGTGTTCTTGGCTTTGGATAGTGTATTTTTTACCTGTGCAGCCATAATTACAGGAGCTTTGCATTCTTCTGGTATAGAGATGGGCCCTTTAGGGGGTGACAGGTGGGTAACGTTAGCACTGAACCTATCTGCCAGGATGTTGGCAATATCAGTTGGTTCTGTATATTTAGTGCCATTGTGCTGTAACTCAGAGCAGATCTGAGTGTTGCCATTGAGATTCTTGACATAGCTATATAATGCTTTGTGGTTGTCTTTAGAGTCAGTGGTGATTTTGTTTTCATAACTAGCTTTGGAGGATTTTATGAAAGATCTCAGCTTCTTACTGAGGCTGACCAGGGAGTTTCTCCAATCATGGGATTTTACTCTTTTTTTGCAACAGTTTCTTTCTTCTGTTGTAGAGTTTGTTTATGGCAGGGGACCACCAGATTGGCTTCCTTTTTTTGGAGGATAGCATCTTGGTTCTGTTAGGGATTGCACGATCCATGCACTCATGTAAGTGCATATAAAGTACATTTGTGTTAGATTCAACAGTCATATCTCTATTGTCCATCAGCATGGGTGTCGTGAAGTTTGCCACTTCTGTCTTAAGAAGCGTGTAGTTGGCTTTGGAGAAATTTTTTACTGTGGTTTCCCTAATGGGGGATAAGGGAGGGATGTGGATGTCTAGGGTGATTAGTTTGTGGTCAGATCTGACCAACGAGGAATTGACCTCTGGTGTGGAGCACCGGTTGCCCATGCTGGTAATAACCAGGTCTAGAATATTGCTTCCCCTGGTGGGGGTGTGGATAAGTTGATCCATGGCATTGGAATTTATGAATTCCAGAAAACATTGAGCACAAGAGTTGGTACATGAGTAGTTTTCCCAGTTAATGGTAGGGTAGTTGAAATCGCCCATTATTAGGGTGTTAGGTTGTACCCTAATATTTTCCAGTGTATTAAGAAATGAGGAGTGGCATTCCTGGGGCATGCTGGGGGATCTGTAGCAAGCTACAATTTGGATTGCGGTCTTGCCCAGAGTTAGTTGCACTTGGATAATTTCGGATGCATTATGCTGAGCAACTAGCCTGGAGGTGTGGATATCCTTAATGAATATGGACAGCCTTTAGTGTTTCGATCCAGGTTAGGTGGCCGAAAGGTGTGGTATGAATTATAGCCTGGTAATGCAGGGGTACTCTCTGGAGCCTTGAACCAGGTCTCTGTCACTGCACAGATGTCAATGTTCTCCATTTTAAGGAGTGCCTCGAGTGAGTGCATTTTGAGGTTTAGACTTCTGGCATTGAGTAGCAATACTCTCAGATTCTTCTTGCCTGTACCTGTTAGGGTGGTGAATTTGTCATTTGAACCTTGCCTAAAAAAGGCACTATAGGGGTGGCTAGAGCCTTAGCCAGTATCCAGAATCCCAGGGGCAACAGGTGCAGGCCATCTCTGGCAAAGCATCGTGGTTTGTCAATCATGTCATCCCAGGCAGACAGATACTGGATCCCCTTAGAATGACACCAGAAGCTTAGCCAATTGTTGAAGTCATTCATTTTGTCCTTGTACTTTGGTATCATTCTGGGTGATGGCAGGATGCTACTCAGGGCTAGGGTCATACCTGCCTGGGCTACAAGATTGGACAGCTCCTCCATGCCCCTTTTCATGTAGTCCAAGGAGGTACATCTCAGTTCATTCACACCAACATGGACAATGACAGAGTCATATTTGTACTTGTTGTGGAGTGACCTGAGTGCATGCATTATGTGGCAGATCCTGGCACCTGGCAGGCATCTGACAGTAACTTTCTCCTTGTTTAGCCTGGTGAGTGGAACATCAGTGTGTCTGACTACAGAGTCACATATGACTAGAGTGTTGGGTACGTTGTTATGCCTTATGGGCTGTGGTTGAGTGGCACACTGAGTTTGTGGGCTATATGTCATTTGGGTTGTGTTGGGTGGTGGAGGTTGCTTGTGTTTCTGCTTTGGAGGTCCCTGTTGCTTGGGCAGGTTTTTACTGAGAGCCTCTGTGAATGTAGGTGTGTGTTTTGTGTTTCTATGTGTGTGTTTTGGTGGTGTAGGTTTTGAGGGACTATGTGCTGAGTGTGGTATGGTGCAAGTGTTTACCTTCTCCTTTTGACTGTCTAGCCCAGTCTTGGGTGAAGAGAGCTTTGCTTCCAGTTTGGCTATATAAGTGCATCTCTCACAGGTTGTACTGTTGGGTGGTAGGAGGAGAGGGTTGTCTGTGTACATGAGGCAATTACTGCATTGCCCCAAGATGCCCAGATTCATCAAGTAGACAGGAGAAAACACCGGGATCTGACCCTTAGACATGCCTGGATAGGTGCTTATTTGTTAAGTACTAGAAACTGTTTTCCTCTAGACAGTGAGGAAAGTTGAATGCTGTAGTAATTTGTAGCTTATTTAGTGCTTACAATAAGTTCTGAACAAGTGCTGAGCTCAAAGAAACAGACTTGAGTGCTGAAACAAAAAACTGGCTAGTTCTAAGAAACAAAATTAATCTAGAAGGCTTCCCTCCAACACAGAAAGGCTTGAGGGCCTAGAAGCCTACAAATAGTCCTGGACACAGCAAATTTATATCCAGACTAGACTACCCACAGAAAAGGCAGGAAACTTAATTTATAAAAATCCAACATATAAGGCATGGATTTTTCTTCTTTTCGCTATAGCATAAACTCAAAATAATATTTTCACTCCAAAGTTAGACACAATGATTGCATTTAAAGAAAAACATCTGATATACTGGTTTCAATTAATGAATAATGATAGACTGCATTCTGCTGATTTATATCATAAGTAAATATGATTTAAGCAAAGATATGTGGTTGGATGTACAGTCTTGGAGACAATATGTAGAAGGTAAAATTATTAATGTAACCAAGGGCAAGAGATCTTATCCCAAAATCAATTGCATTTTTAATACTATTAAATACAACAAAACACACTGGGAGAGGGTCTGTTATCCAAATTATATAGAATAGTGAGGAAAGAAGCAAAAAGCTGTAATGACAGTTATTGGAACTATTTTATTCTCATTACTAACAGACCTCCAGATGAAGAGGATAGAAAATTATTTTTGATATCTTCCAAACAGACAATTTATTCTCGTAGATGGAAACTTTTTACTTGGAAATTCTTGCATAACTGTTTCTTTACACGTCATAAAATTGAATTAATGTTTAAAAAGAAGCAAGTTTGTTGGAGATGTAAACAGGAGATTAGAACAAATTGGCAAAACGTGTTCTTTGATTGTGTTGTACTTACACCTTATTGGAATAACATTAATCTTTTTTACAGACTTTATTTGGGGACAATTTTGTTTTATCTAAGTCATTCATTTTTTAATGCCCCTATTCCTGTTTGTGTTAAAAGAATGAAATACCCTCTTGTATGGTCCATTTTATCAATTGTGAGGAAAGTTATAATGAAGAACTGGAAGAATGAAACTAAACCCTCTTTCAAAAAATTCACAAATATTGCAAGAGAAGTATGGCATCTGGAAATTTGTCACCATTAAATCAAGATCTACCAGAATGGCTGGCCATGGTGATCGATTTTTTTTTTTTGGTAAGGAAATGCTGGAGTCTCTTGAGCTGGGTCATTTGCCCAACAAAGTACACTGTAAAGGGGGAATTATATTTTATTATTGACCTGATAAGGAAGGAAGCGGCAATTACTTCCTTGGATATAGAAGATGTACTCCTGATAATTAGTCTGACTGTTTAAAAGGATTTCCTACCAACAGTGATCATATTGTGATCAAAGGAGATAGTTCATTGTCAATGAAGCGTCCAAGTCTCTAAAGATTTTTTTGGGAGTGTGCGTGTTGCCTTTGTGATAGAAACAGGACTGCCAAAGGGGACAGATATGGCTGGTGAGGCTGCTAAGTTTTTAGTTACCTGTATCCACCATGGATACTCCTTTCTGGAGTAGGATGACTGCAGCAGTTTTCCACACTTCTAGTACAAATCCATTGAAGAAGCTGACATTGAATAAGTGTAATAAGGAGACAGCCAGGCAGTAGCTCTGAGAAATGGACAATCTGACACATTGTCAGGGTCTATGGAGCTAGTGTTTTCAGCCTTAGAGAGATTACTTAGGACTTGCTTGGAGGTGATTTGGGGTTGGGTGTAAGTATGCTAATACAGGTGCTACCTCACAATTCAACCACCTCGCAACTCAACCATTTCTCAATTCAACCATGTTTTTGGTTACCCATGTGTCCTGCAATTCAACCGCTGTCTCACAATTTGACCTGGAAAGGAGGCTGAAAAGTTGTTCATTGTTTCCTGTTGTTGTTGTGTTGTTTATGTAGTGCAGTTGTTTGTTTAATGTGTCGTAAAGAAGTGCGAAAAGAAGAGTGATACTGGCAGGAAAAAGAAGTGGCTGAGCATTGAAAAGAAGAAAGAAATCACAGGTAAAATTGAGAGAGGAGGTAAAATAGGATGAATAGCAGAACAGTATGGCATGCCTAGGTCTACCATCTCAACATTTTGGAAAATGGAGACAGCATCATGGGTGCTAAGGTGTCTAAAGGAGGAACAAAGGTTTTGGACAAACACAGAAAAACAATTCATGAAGATATGGAGAAGATGCTTCTTGTTTGGATCCAAGAGAGGTAGATGAAGGGAGATCCAATAACTCAGGCCATGATCTTTGAGAAAGCTAAGCTCATCTTTGAAGAAACTACAAAAAAAACTCCAGTAGGCAGCTCACAGTAAACAGAGGAATTTAATGCAAGTAGGGGATGATTCCACAGATTAAAAAAAATAAGTGGTATCCACAGTGTTCTGAGACAAAGAGAGAGGAGCAGCTAGTGCTGATAAAGAAGGTGTACAGAAATTTTCAAGGAATTTAAATAATTGCTAGAGAGAGAAGGCTATTTGCCAGAACAGGTTTTTAATTGTGATAAAATGGGGCTTTTCTGGAACAGATTGCCAAGTAGAATTTACACAACCCAAGAAGAAGCTAACATTCTATGTCACAAGTCCATGAAAGATAGGGTCACACACCTCCTGGCAGCATGAGACTTCAGGCTGAAGCCTTTGCTGTGTACCACTCAGAAAACCCAAGATGCTTTGGAAAAAAGATTATAAAATCAAAACTACCTGTAATGTGGAAATCAAACACCAAAGCTTAGGTAGACCAGTCAGTTTTCAGGATTGGATTTTCGAGGAGTTTGCTCCAAGTGTCAATAAGTACCTGACAGTGAACAATTTGCCAGTGAAAGCTCTTCTGCTTCTGGACAATGCCTCTGCCCACCCATGAGAGTTACAAGAAATTCTTCAGATAGACTATGATTTCATTAAGGTTCAGTTCCGGTCTCCCAACACAACTTCTTTCATTCAACCTATGGATCAACAAGTCAGTGCCTACTTCAAGACACTCTACACAAAAGCACTCTTCAGATAAAACACTGAAGGAATTCTGGAAGAGTGAGTTCAACATTCATCATGTCATATCATTCACCAAAAGTGCTTGGGATGGAGTGTCGCAGAAAGCCCTTCGTGCAGCCTGGAGGAAACTGGTTTCTTCCTTTTCCCAGGGTGAAACTATGGATGAAACAGCTGAAGTGCTGCAAGACATTGTTTCCACAGCAGAGCACCTGGCATAGGGGAGGTGGATGAGATGGATGTGGAGAAACTGCTACAAGACCATGATGACACACTCACAACTGAGGAACTTGCAGCACTTTGCAATGAGCAGTTCAAAGAAAAAGAAAGGGAACGTTTTTCTGAAAATGAGGATGCAAGGGGAAAAGGATCTATGCCAACAGCTTGCATTAAAGAACTTTTAGCCAACTGAAAGAAGGTGCAGGCTACAGTACTGGAGTGGCTCCCCAACACAGGTGACGTCAGCAGGATGATGGACTTGTTTAACAACACAATCATGCACCACTTCAAGACCATCCTGAAAAAGAGAGAGATATAAGACACCCTGGGCACATTTTTTTCACCTAAATCTGCCAAAAAACAGAGGGAACAAGCAGGACAGGGTGAAGAAGACTTCCCTTCCAACAACTAAAGACTAAGTAGACTCTATAAATAGTGTAAATATGGTGACTCATGTTCAATTTTTTGGCATGGACACTGATGGGCTGGGCAGAAAGAATGGGCACAAGTGTATGATGCCGACTCACCTGAATGAATGAGCCAAGAAGGGGAGCAACTGAGCAAAGTCCTGGAGAGGGAATAAAATAACAGACACACTAGTATATACTGTATTGTGTGGTATTCTTTCTTTTGGGGGTGTGGATAGGAAACTGTTTTAAGTTATAATTGATACCACATTAAAGTGAATTAAATAAAAACATTAATCATAATCAGAGACAACAGATATTTATTTCATAACTGCTATTGCACAATGATACATACATACATGCATACAAATGTTTCAAGCACGGGAATTAATGCCCTTCTAGCTTGCCAATATACCAAAACACTTGTTCCCATAATAAATGTTCAGGCTGTTCTTAAAAATATCTAAACTACTACTTGCTTTAATGTAACTTGGTAGTCTGTTCCAAGCATCAGCTACTCTATCAGAGAACCAATTAGTACACTTCTCATTCCTACAGAATCTTCTACATAGGTTATCTGATGATTCTCTAGTACTTTTTGATAACCCCAAACATTCCCAGAGGTAGTTGTCCCTAAATGCCCTATATACCTGAACAAGATCTCCTCTTAAATATCTGTAAGAGACACTGTACGAGTTCAGATATTTTAGTCTTTCATAATAACTTAGATTTTCACATCCATGAATGCTCTTGGCATATTTCCGCTGTACTCTTTCCAGTTTATTCATGCTTGTTTTCCTATAGGGTTTCCATATTCTTATTCCATACTCAAGTTTGGGTCTAATGTAACTAACAAACAATGACTTCATTATGTTTGATTTCCTAGACTTTATAAATCTTTTTATACAACCTATAGTTCTATAACTATCAGCCAATTGGTTGACATGGTTAGAAAAACTCATAGTTGAATCTATCCATATACCCCGGTCCTTAAATGAGTCTACAGTTTCAAATTATTATTAAATATTCACCTTTCAGTTTATGTCTTCCAAATCTCATATGCTTAGTTCTTGATGTATTTATCAACATATTATTCTCCTGTGCCCAAATGGTCAAGTTAGTCAAATTATTTTGAAGACATGCCTTATCTGTAACACTTGTAATCAGTTTACCCAATTTCAGGTTGTCAGCATATAGACTGTAGATCACCGCAGATGAAAAAGTAAGGTCTGAAAGATACAATCTAAACAAGTAAGGGTCTAGGACAGAGCCTTGTGGGACACCTTTACTGTAACCAAGGATTTCACCTGTCCAGCTGGTCTGTGATACTTGCCATGTCCTATTTGTAAGCCATGCAGCTATCCATCTTATCAACAGTACATCAATACCTAGTTGTACTAATTTATTGATCAGTGTTTTGTGTATGATCCTGTCAAATGCTGAAGTTAAATCTATATAAATCACATCACAACACAATTTTTCATTCATAGCTGTTATTATATTGTTATAGAAAAAGAAGTTATGTACCTACCATAATGTTCCATGTTAGTTGTCTTCTTCTCGCCTTCTTTCTTGCTGGTTGGGTTCGGAGCCGATCCTCGGCTCCGACTGGGCCATCTTCAAAAGCTCAAGAGCTGCTCACTGGCTCAAGGCCCCCCCCCTATATCCCATGATGCCTGGCGCTAGATACCCAGATCTCGTTTGGTAAGTCTAACTGCAGACATAATAATAAAGGAATCCTATCCTAGAATGCATAAATCCTACTGCAGAGACTACTAAGCTGAAGGAAATAGCCAGAGAAGACTCAGCCAGTGCAAAATCAAGAGGAACGCTTCTCGGTCCACTAGGATAGGGGGATGGAGGGTGGGATGCAAGAAAGAAGACGAGAAGAAGACAACTAACATGGGACGTTATGGTAGGTACATAACTTCTTTATGTTAAGTTGTCTATCTCGTCTTCATTCTTGCTGGTTGGGACAGCATCCCTAGCACCTAAAATCCTGGGTGGCTCATCGGAAAAGACTCTTCAGAACAGTGGAACCAAAATCAGCTCTGCTCCTGGAAACCAAATCCAACTTGTAATGCAAAATGAAAGTATGTGGGTTGGCCCATGTAGCCACAGCACAAATGGATTCCAAGGGCAACCTGGCCTGAAAAGAGACCGAAGTGGCTAAAACTCTGGTGGAGTGACCTTTTGGTTTGACTGGTAATTCTTTATTCCTGAGTTGGTATATGAATGTGATGATAGAAGACAACCACCTGGACAGGGTTACCTTGGAGACCGGAAGACCTTGTTTACCTACTGCATAAGACAGGAACAGTTGATCTGATTTTCTAATGTCTTTGGTTCTATGTAAATAAAAGCGTAGTTGCCTGTGAACATCTAACTGATGCAACTTATACTCTGCCCCTGTTGGAGTGGTTAGGGAAAAACACAGGAAGGTCTATGGACTGATTCAAGTTACTCTCTGAAGAGACCTTGAGAAGGAAGGAAGGATTAGTCCTAAGAGCAACCCTGTCATTGTGGAACACGAGGTATGGGGGACGGATAGAAAGAGCCTGTAGTTCCAAAACTCTTCTGGCTGAAGTAATAGCTACCAGAAAAAGGGTTTTCCAAGATAAGAACTTCAGTGAACAAGAAGCTGCAGGTTTGTAAGGGGGCAAAATTAGCGAAGCTAAAATCAAATTTAGATCCCACGGTGGTGGAGAATCTCTCACTGGGGGCCTGAGCAGAGTGGTTCCTTTGAGAAAGGCTTTACACAGCTTATGGGACATGATATTGTTTTCCAGCAGGCCAATGTGAAAATTTGAAATTGCCGCTAACTGAACTCTAATCATAGCAGAAGCGGACCCAGCATGGAAGAGCTCCGTGAGAAATTCCAAAATGGAGTGTACGGGGGCTGAAAAGGGGTCTATACTTTTTGCCTCTGCCCAGGAAAAGAAACGTTTCCACTTACTAGTGTAAGTTTTTCTGGTCGTACACTTGTGTGATGACAAAAGGATTTTGCACACAGATGGGGAGATATCTGGGAGCCTGGCAAAGGTTGAAAGTGGAGCAACCACACTGTGAGCTGAAGAGAGTGCAGGGATTGGTGCAGCCCACCCGATTGATGAATCAGGAGGTCTGAAACTAGGTCCAGAGTCCAAGGCTGTTCGAGAAGATAGTGATGCAGGAACGGAAACCATATTTGTTGAGGCCAGCAAGGAGCAATGAGGATTATTTTGCAACCTAAAACGGTAGCCTTCTGAATTAGCTTCAGAATGAGGGGGAAAGGAGGGAATGCATAAAGAAGTCCCTGGGGCCAATCGTGGACTAGAGTGTCTCTGGAGTAATACCCGGGAAGTGGAAGGAGAGAGAAGAAATTGCTGCACTTGCTGTTGAAGGGAGTTGCAAAAAGGTCTCAGCAAGGTTGGCCCAATTTGCGGAAGATTTGGTCCGCAACTACCTGGTTCAGAGACCACATGTGTCCGTTTGAACTGCAATGGTCCCGGTAGGAAGAGAGTCCTGAAGAGCCTGCAACACTAAGAGCACGACCCTCATCTCCAAGACATTTATGTGCAGATGATACTTGTGAGGTTGCTAGGTGCCTTGGACTGTTCTGCTCTGATAATGCTCCCCCCCGATAAGGGAGGCGTCCATGGTCACTGTAGCCACTGGAGGGGGGAGAACAAATGGTCTGCCATGGAGCACTGATGTGGAGACCATCCACCACGCAAGATGCTTCTTGCATGCCTGAGTGATCATAATAATGTAAGACACGGGAAGTTGCTGGATGGACCATTGGGTGTAAAGAAGCCACTGGAGAATCCTCATGTGAAACCGAGCTAGAGGGACAAGTACGATTGCTGCTGCCATGAGACCTAGCATTTGAAGGACAAACCTGGCTTGAATCCTTTTGCATGCTAATAAAACCTTGACATGCTGATGAATCACTAACACCCTGTCTGGTGGGAGGCTCGCTAACATGTCTTTGGTATTTAAATTTGTGCCTATAAAGATGATAGATTGACAGGGCGACAATGCAGACTTTTCAAAATTTATTGTGATACCTAGCCTGGAGCAAGTGTCGATGGTGCAGTCTCTGGCTCACAGAAGGTGATGTCTGGTGGTAGCAGTGAGGAGCCAGTCATCGAGATATGGAAACACCTGGAATCCTTGCCATCTCAGGTGAGCGGTAACTACTGCCATACATTTGGTAAACACCCTGGGGGCTGTGGTGAGACCAAAGGGCAGAGCTCTGAACTGATAATGGCTGGCTCCCAGCCAGAAGTGAAGGAATCTTCGGGAGCGTCTGTCCATTTTGATGTGGTAGTATGCATCCTGAAGATCTATGGAGCACATCCAATTGTCCTGACCCAGAAAGGGTAAAATGGACTGAAGCGTGACCATCCGGAACTTCGTTCTTTGTACAGACTTGTTTAGTCTGCTGAGATCCAAAATGGGTCTCCAGTCCCCTGTCTTTTTTGGTACCAAAAAGAACCTTGAGTAAATTCCGGATCCTTGTTGGTCTGCTGGGACTTGCTGGATGGCCCTTTTTCTTAGCAGTTTTGAGACTTCTTGCACTGCTTGGTCCCTTAGATTGGGTGAAACATCTGGAAGGGACTTGTTTGACCTTAAGGGGGTGCGAATGAAGGGAATTCTGTAGCCTCCGGATATGACGGACTGTACCCATTTGTCTTGTGTTATGTCTTGCCAGGCCCTTGGGTACAGCGATAATCTTCCCCCGATTGCCTCCAGAGGTGAGCAGCCGGGCAACCCTTCAGGGATGCTGGAATTGCTTGTCAGAGAAAGATTCTCTGCTGCCCTGGTTTTGCGGACCCCCTCTGCCACGAGGGCGGCGTCTGTTATTGTTCCCTCCTCTGCCCCTGGAGGGAAACTCACCACATGTGTCCGGCAAGGCTCCTTCGGATTTCCAGAACCACATCTTTCCACTCTACTGACCCTTGGGATACGGTCTGGAAGGAGTGGAAAAAACGGACTCCTACGGCAGAGAGAGTCTTGCCTTCCTGCTCACACCTGGTAAGGGTATCTTTCACCTGTGATCTGAAGAGAGAGGAACCATCAAAAGGGGTGTTGGTGAAAGATGCTCTGAAAGGTTCCACAAAGTTACATAGCCACATCCAAGCATGCCTCCTTAGGGCCACGCCTGTGCCTGTGGCTCTACTTGCACCATTGGCTTGTTTACCACTGAATTAAGAGTCACCAGCTGGGAGGATGCCGTAGCCTGGGCCCCCTCAGCTGATGGATCTTGGAGGGTATCTTCAAGATCTTTCAGGGGATCCCTCTGAAGATGGGTAAAGTGGCACAGGTAATTCAGGGACCGCATGGAAAAGGTCGCTGAAGAGAACATCCACTTCCCATATCTGTCCATCATCCTGGACTCCTTGTTAGGGGGATGGACAGATGAAGAAGTTTCAGTCAACTCCTTCTTTGTGGCTACTGCTACCACCATGGCATCAATGGGTACACCCTTGGTCAAGAACTGTTTGTCCTGCGGGGCAGTAATAAACTTGGCAGGTCTTCTAGGGGTCGGTTCCACTGTGTCTGCAGCCGTCCATGCCTTCTGAGCCACCACAGACATAAGTGGGTCAAAAGGCGGAGACACCCAGGAGATGGAAGGTCAGGATCCAAACGCGTCCAGGAATACCGACTCATCCTCAGAAGGGCTTAGGGTAGTCCAGTTTCCCCTCTGCCTAAGCATCTCAAGGATGTCTGAGAAGGAGACATCTTCAGAGGGGAGATCTTGGGGACCCTTCTGACTCCTCTAAGTCGGTATCCGATGTGACAGACTCGGGGGAGTCAACATGCTTCGTCTTGCATTTCCTCTTGCGAGGTGGCTCCTCTGAATAATCAGGGGAGGCCTTGGAAGAGGAGGATACACCCAAAGGGGTGTCCTGGAGTGCTGGATCCCCATGCTTGGGGTCTGGAAGAGGGGCAGAGGCTGATGCAGGCACCCTAGGGGGAGGAGCCGATGGGGTCGATCATGGGACTGACTCAGGGGCCAGTACACTCCTCATCACCTCGAAGGCATCCCTGCCTGGATGCAGAGAAGGCTCAGGCTCCGAAGAAACCAGAAGCCCTCCCCACACCAAGGGGGATGGCTCAGAGGCAGATGTGGGAGCCGAGCTAACCTGAGCAGAAGCACCGAGAGGGAGAGCAGGATCAGACAAGGGTCCGATGCCCTCGCCCCCTCGGAGCCGATGAGGGAGTCTCGGTGCCCAGATCCCACCAGGGAAGGTACCATGGAAGGGATCGGAGCCAATGATGGAACCGAAAGAGATGGTATTGGCGCCGATGGTTCCACGACTTGAACCCCAATGAACTCCGGCTCTGAGCTCATAGGATGAGTCGGAGGAGGAATATCTACAACTGTGGATGGAGCAGACTCCTGATGAGGAGGGCTGGACAACATTTTGGCTAGGGCCTGCGATTTTAACAGCCTACTGACCACTCTTTCCAAGTCATGGTCCGAAAGTCTAGAGGACCGAGAAGAGTGGGATGATCGATGACTACGCTCCGACTAGAGCAGGGGTGACTTTGGAGATGAACGTATCGACTCCAAAGAAGGAGACCTGGATCTCTTTCGACTCTCAGCCAGCTCCAAAGACCGTGTCGGAGCCGACTGGGAGGGAGGGACATCAGTTTCAGCCGGAGCCGAGATGTATTGTGTGGCTTCACCCAACAACGGCTCTGAACTGGGAGCCGATGGTTTAGGTGGCCTGGAAGATTTCATGGGCTGAGCCTTTGCCGCTGAATCTTGGGGTTTAAGCATACCCCTCAGGATCAATTTATTTTTGCACTCCTGCAGGACTCTTGGACTGAAAGCATGGCAGATCGAGCAAGAGTCCTGCAGGTGCACAGCGCCCAGACAATAAACACAAGAAGTGTGACCATCTGTTAGAGACATCTTCTGACAGCATGAGTCACACTTCTTGAATCTGGATGGTTTTGGATCCTTGGACATCCTGGGGGAAAACCAAGGACAAGAACACACACAGAAGGATAAAGTAACAAAACAGTAAAACTTAACACACTACAGTTACCACAACCCACTACAAGTACCACTACAACAAAAACTACAGAAACTATCACTAAACACTAACAGTGACTATTTGAAGAAATTATTTTTTTTTTGAAAGGAGATAGAGAGAAAGGTTAACCTCTAACTTAAACGGAAAGAACCTTTCTGAGGAAAAGGGAGGGGGGGGGGACTCTCTAACTTAAACGAGTTTCTTGGGGAAAGGTAACGGCTTATCTAAGGAAGAAACTAGCTACAATACAAAAGTCTAAACTAATGACTAATTCTACACTAACAATTACAGTTTTGAAAAGAAAAATACAATAATAATAAAGCTTATACGACCTGAGCCAGTAGAACAACCTTGCAGCAGAAGCGGCAAATAAGATCTGGGTATCTAGCACCAGGCATCATGGGATATAGGGGGGGCCTCGAGCCAGTGAGCAGCTCTCAAGCTTTTGAAGATGGCTGAGTCAGTGCCGAGGATTGGCTCCGAACCCAACCAGCAAGAATGAAGGCGAGATAGACAACTTAACCTCATCATGTTACCAGGTGGTAATAGATCTATTTTCAACATATGCATGCTGATATATGGTTTCAAGTCCTAACCTATCCGGTTCTGACAATAACTTATCCAGTATTACCTTCTCCATTATTTTTCAACAACATGAAAGTAGACTTAAGGGTCTATATGATTCTGGGTTTGTCCTACTCCCCTTTCCCTTAAAGGCAGGTTTAATAAGTGCATGTCTCTAATCTTGAGGAATCTCCCCAGATTTATATTACCTAGTGAATAATAGATATAATAGTAGTGTAAGTTCTTGCTGAAATGTTCTCAGGTCATTGTTAGTTATTTAGTCTCAGCCCTGCACTTCGTTTGGATCCAGTTTGCGCAGTTCTTTTTCAATATAATCTAATTTGATTCCAGCATCTGGGGTTACCTGGATGTCACTAGGACAACTTACCACCCCTTTTGTGGAGCCAAACTGTTTTGCATAAGATTTTGTAAATATTTCTATAATCTGTTGTGTCTGAGAATAAATTTTAGAATCTGCACAGTTTATCAATTTGTGTATCTTTACTCTTTCCACATCTTACGTATCTATAAAAAGGTTTCCTATTATGCTCAATATCTTTATATAAATTTTCTTCAAATTTTTCTTGATCTTGTCTAACACTATTCTTAATCTGTTTGTCTAGGTTGTTTATTTCAGTTTTCAAAGTTGCAGTTCAACCTCACTTCTATTTCTTATATGTTTTGTCTCTCACCTTAATCAGGTATCTTGTTCTTATAGAAATATACCCCCTGATGTTGCTTGCCTAGCTCCTGATGTTAAACATTTTTTTGACTTTTTGCACTCAATTTCTCTTTCAAAACTTTCCACATTCCATCTGCAGTTTTTCCACAAAGATGTAATGAGCATGCACTTTAGCTGGACAGCAAACATGTTAACCTGCATTCTTAGAAGGATTTAGCATCAAATAAATTTGTGTGTGACATGTGAGCCATAGTTTTGGGAATGTACAGTATTCCTTCATTCTTCCTTCATCCCTCCTCCACATCATCTCCACCATTTAATAGCTGTTCTACACTTCAAATCATGGTGAGCTACATTTTTTTTTTTTTTAGTGTATTTATTAATTTTGTTTGGGCCAGGAAAGAATGAAATAATTTTCCATGCATTTGTGTGGGAAATGGAGTGTCACAATTCAACCATTTTGCAATTCAGCCACTGTTCCAGTATGGATTACAGTTAAACTGTGAGGTACCACCTGTATGATGTGAATAATTTGGGGAGATAAGGTGTAAAGTCTGAACTGAATATGTCTGCCAATATGCTGACAATTACATCAAGCTTAGAGTATGTGATGTTATTTTGTATTAACTTAGAGCATTGTTGGTTAGTATTTCTTAGCTTCCTGACTTACCTGAAGAAGGCTTTATGGTTATCCTTAGTGTGGATGGCAATTTACAAATCATATTCATTAATTTTTCATTGATTATTTTGAGCTCTTCCTCTAATTGATGTGGTGTTAAGTTTACTTTTACTGCCTAGTAGTTTCTTCTGTTATTGTATAGTTTGTTGATGGTGGGGTTCCACAGAATGGTTCTGTTCATAAATTTAGCAATACATTTATGTCTAATGGGAACTGAGGTCTCTGTGTTAGCTTGGAGGTGAGTATAGAATGTATCCATGAAAACTGCAGAGTCCGAAGCAGGATCAGCTAGGTGAAGAGGATGTCTAAATTTCATCAGGTCATCAGTTAGCTGGAATAGGTTTGCGTTTGCCTTAGAGTAGTTGTTGAATATGGAGGGATTTCAAGGTGAATTGGGTCTCACACCTAGAATAAGTTTTACTGCACAATGGTCAGATTTGACAGGTGATTTGGTAACTGTGAGCTGTAAGCATAGGAAATAATATTTATGAGAACCAGGCCTGATATCCTTGGGCCCCTTATTGTAATTTGAACTAATTGGTCCAAAGAGTTTGTTTGCATTTGTGCAATAGTTGAACTTCAGCTGTAATGGTTGCTGTAATGCATTTGACAGCATCATTACTGAATACTCAAATTGACTTTACCTGATGTTTGATGAAGACACTTCTCAGTGTAACGGTGAGTTAAGTACCTAGTGCTTTTAATATGCTTATTTCTATTTATATTGATAAAAAATATCATGTTATGTGGAAGGCCATTTTTTTTACCTGTGTTGTGATGCTCACCATTTGTTTTGAAGATATATTAAGTAATGGAAGAACTTAATAAAAGTAGTTATCAGTTTACTTTCTGACATTTTTATTTTGGTGGTAGTATTTTTACATTTAGTCAAGCATCCCTTGCTTTTTCTAACTTTGTGTAGACCAATAGATTTGAAGCAAACATGGCTATTTTATTTTAAGATGCTTGGAGTATTTTGAATGCCTCTTTTCAATGTTTAATGAATACTAACTGCCTGAATTGGAGTCTCTTGCTTACTTTTGCAGATTATTCCTCCAGTGATGTAAAGTGACAGAGGCAGGTACATACAGATTTTTATCAAATTAATTTGTTATTAATAACAAACAATATAATATATTTAAAATTTGGCAGTGCATGATGGTAAAAAGAACCTTTCGACTTATCAAGAAAGGTTCACTTCCTGTCTGTAAGAAACCTGCTGCTGAGCAAGCTATTAACTGTCTGTCATGCTGCAACTGGGAATCTTGCATAATACTGGCAGCCAAGCACAGGAATAACTTCACTGTCTTATTTTTCATTATGATTAGTCGATAAGCACTGAAGCACTGAAATCACTTTATGCAATATAGTTCCCTTTTAGCTCATCTTGTGTTTTAATTTATTTTTATTCATTCAGTAATATATAGCCACCTGTGGCTTACCATACAGAGTTAGTGACTATCGACCATTTCATAACTTTTTTCTTTTGGCTAATTCTGCATTGATGATTGCTGTTTAAGTGTCCTTTGCAATGAGGGAAAAGTAAGTGAAATTATAAACCAAAGTATGATATGCAAAAACACAGTATAATATATTATAAAATATTTTACAAAGCATATCATCCCTCTCATATATGTACATATCCATGTCTTTATATAAGCCTTTAAGTAACCAATTAGACATTAAAGCTTAATTGCTTATCTTCATGGATAACTCAGTAGCACAGGATGGCTGATCCATTTGCTGAGAGTCTCAAACTAGGCTAGTTAACAAGTAATACATGATGAGGTTGGGTTATGTCTGATATCAATGCACACAGATGGATTCTATGGATTGCTCAAAGTCCTTTTGCACCTTGGCATATTGTTTTCAGGACATACTCCAGTTCTTATAGTGTGATAATGTGCTTATAAATAGTTATTTTTTGAAAATATAAAAAAGTGGTTAGTTATTTTAAAGTGTAACAAATTAAGGAGCAACACTGTATTTATACAGAAAAACTGAAAATAGGCCATTTTATTTGTTTGTGGAAATCGGAAAATCCTGCTCAATCCACACATCACAGTGAGTCTTGAATAATATCTAAGTATAGTAAACAAAACAGACAAAAGGCAGTGATATTGCTGTCATTCATCAGATTAAAACTTTGAAAGCAGTTAACAATGATGCTTAGTAACTTTAGTGTGTGTGTGTGTGTGTGTGTGTGTGTGTGTGTGTGTGTGTGTGTGTGTGTGTGTGTGTGTGTGTATATATATATATATATATATATATATATATATATATAGTTTTACCTTTAAAATGTTGAATGCCATAATGTCTACTGTTCATTTGGTTGGAAAATAACGTCTAAACCCAAAATATTGAATGATCAAAATGTCTAAACTCATTTAATTGAAAAAGCAATGAGATAACCTCTACTATTTTGCAGGGGGCAACCCCCCCTGCACCCCCCCACACACACCCTACTTAAATATACCAACACCGATAACTCACTGCAGTGGACAAATGGGCAAATTCGATAATTTTGACATTGTGTATTTAGACTAATATTAAATCAACATTTTAATCATTCAATATAATGCATTCAAGCAATTAATTTTCAACCATTTAGCATTCAACATTTTAAAGGTAAACTATATATATATATATATATATATATATATATATATATATATATATATATATATATAAGAGTGTGTGTGTGTGTAAACTTGAAAAATTAGTATCACAGAATCGAGTCCAGTCCAATAAAAATTCCAAAGTAGTTTTTTTTCTTCTCATTTTTTGGTTTTGATTATATACAGTAGGGGTATTAAAAAAAGTGTTCCTTCAGTATGTTGAAGCTCTCTCAAGCTGAGTGGAACAGGAAATCTGCTCATTTCTGCACTGCAGTGTGATCTCAGAGTTGGTATATTTAATTTGCAGGGGGTTTGGGTGTGCAGGGGGACACAGCCCCCCTGCAAAAACATAAAATCTAAAATTTAAATTATTGTTAATATTGGTTTAGCAAATCTCCACTAAATATTTTTACGGGGCACCTGCATAAATATTGAATGGAATTTGTTATTTGTAAGCAAGTGTTGGTTTGTGGGTGGGGTTTGTGGGTGAGTTAGGTAGCTGTATTAATTTGACAGGGCAGTGCTTAGATGGGGTAAGTTCTTGGTTTTGTTTGTGTATTATGTGAAATGTACGTTGCACGTTATAGGGTCGGTGTTTTGACAGTCGACTATGTATATTGTCAGCCTTCTAAGTTTTTGGCATTGTCATCTCGGTTATTTCAAATTCAGTCTACTGACATTTCAGTAATGTCATATATATATATATATATATATATATATATATATATATATATATATGTGTGTAAATATATGTATTCACCAATGTCATTGATATTAGTACCAGTAGTAGTAAAACAGGAAAGGACTGGTTCTAGTTCTTAACTCCTAACATTATGGACAAAGCAATTACTAACAATTTAATGAGGACTTTCTCTACACATTATGTTGTAGTTTCACCTGCATGCACCCTTAACGAAACCTGTGAATGGGAAATATGTTAACATGCCATTGATAGGGTTGCCACCTTTTCAAATGCCCAAAGTGGGACATTTTTGGTACAAAGTCAGATTTTGCAAGCCGAAACATACCCCTGGCCACTATGAAGAACAGAACTTCACTTTTTTGCCTAGATAAAAGATTATTCTTGTAATGTTTTAGTTGCTTATTTTGTTTCTTATAACATTTAGGTGATTCAGATACAGAATAACTGTTTTATGCAACTATTACATAAAAATATAGGAAATAATTTTGTCCTAAAATCTCAGGACATTTGCCATTTTTACAATTTTTTTGCAGGACACAACTGCCCAAATAGGGACTGTCCCTCGCAAAGTGGGACAGGTGGAAAATCCAGCCATTGATGCTCCCTTGAGCTACCTTTTTCCAGCAAAATAATGAAGGGATTTTTTTTATTTATTTATATTTAACATGTGTTAACTGGGAAAGTCTGACTTGGAACAAAACCAATTTTCAGCGGAGGCCCAGGGAGAAATGCTCCAAATGCATGTCTTTGTAATAGTGGTTCCAAATGGATATCAATGTATGATACGTAGTTGTGCTGTAAAAATCAGCCCAGTTGGAATACAAAGAGTTATTTTAGCAACTAAAATTAGACGCAACAAGAAAACCAGGGCTAAATGATCATTTAAGTATTAACAGTATCCTTAAGTTAACGACAGCAAAGTTATAACAAAGCACAAAGTTACATTAAATTATTATTATACCTTGCATTGAATTTAATGATTGCATTTTTAGTAGAGTTTCATGTTTTATGTATGTATTTGGTCAAATAGAAAAATACATTTGTATTTATTTTTGTACTTTAGTGTGTTTTGGGGATTAATGTTTTGTGAGAACTGATATGTGTGACTTTGAAGCCAAGGGTATAGAGTTCAAATGAGTGACATCATGTCCATTAATATTAATGAGATGATCTTATTGGTGGACTTATGTATGAATACTAATAAAAGACTATTTTTAATTAACTGTTCTGATGAAGCTCGGGAGATTCTTGGGTGAAAGCACTTAACGAATTTTTACTATTACTGTTTATTTTATTAAAGTGGAGGTTTGTGATTCTACAAATGTTTTTTTTCTTTTTTGGAGACAGAGACTACAGTTACAGATCTGTTTTCCATTTTCTGAATTGTGGTACCCGGGGTAAGCAAATCCCACAACATTAGTGTTGAATATACACTGTAAAAGGAAACTACTTCTTAGTTTTATGCAATATAAATTTTGTTATATTAATTTGATACTAACAGAAATACAGCACACTAGGGTAACATTCTATAATTTCTAGATTTGTGTTTATTCAAGGATAATTATTCCATTTATGTTATATGCTGTAGACTGTAAATGACAGAATTGTTAAGTCCACTAAGGAAAACAGATTAACTTTGGTAACTTGCACTGCTGAAAGGCAAGTGCAAGAGACGATAAGCAGGACAGGTAATATCTTCTGCAATAAAACATTACAAATATAATTTTATAAAGTTCATAGGTTCATAGGTTGGTACTAGGCTATTGGCCATAGGGCCTATACAAGCCTAGCCATAACAATTCTCTGGATATTTCTTTTCTTCCCACAATATTTACTTCCCTGGACCCCTGTCTAGCAGGGTAACTGACGTGATCCCCAGGGTGAATTTCCTATCTCCCATCCAATCGTCAATGTTCCTTTTGAAGAGTTCCAAGGAGGTGCTCTGCTTGACATGTATGGGCAGTCTATTCCAGAGTATGGGGAGTCTCTGGGTCTGAAACCTATCCCCCCAGCATGTTTTGTTCATTGTGATGACAAGGTTTAGATCCCTGGAGTGTGTGGCTCTGAGATATTGAGATTTCTTTAAGTGGAGCATGTCCAACAGCTCGGGGGTTGACATGGCCTTGTATGTTAAGCAGAGATCACCTCTGAGTAGACGATATGCCACAGAGTATAGCTGGAGTTTTTTTTAGACGGTCAGTATTGGGCATCTGCTTTAGGCCTGTGATTCTTTCAGTGAGGTATTTCTGCGGCCTTTCCAGCTGTTGCAGATGTCTTGTGAGTGTTTCTTTTATTGATTACATTTTAATACCCATATTTAATTTAATGTATAAATTATGAAAAAAGCAGATACTATAATGGTACATAGTTATTTACCAAGCATAAAGCCCAGAGGCTATTAGGGAGCCTTGCTCATTTTCCCAATTGCCCTGCAGCACTGCCTGGTTAAATAGCATGCTCAGAGTTGCACAGCATGCAAAAGGAGGCTGAGGAAATCAAACCTTGGACTACATTAAACAGCTCATTAACATTTAATAGCCTTAACCTTCTGCACTAACTGCCAGATGTACTACAATTGGCTATCTCTAATTTCAGGTTACCTTTTAATCTTTTTACCAAGCAGTCATGTTTGTCTTGTAGAATGGTCATGGGCTGTGTCATACTATCAGTCTGTTTCCTAAATGCACATCATGAAACAAAGGAAGCTATATAAGCAGGCAAGTAAATAGACATGGACTGGTGTACAATGTTGTGTCAGACAGAATGGTGCAATTAAGTAAAATACTAGTTTCCGCTTCACTTTGTTTCTGTAACATAAAACAATGGAGTGATACATAATGATTGAGCTTTACAAGCATGCTAATTCTCTTTCTTCAGTATTAATTGTATAGTGTAAAACGGGTACGTGTCACTTCACCTAAAACCCATTTCACCTAAACTCATTTCACTGAGACCAAATCACCTAAAGTTCATTTCACCTAAAACTCATTTCACCTAAAACTCATTTCACTGACAAGTAGTACAATAAGGCAAGTCAAAGGTATGTGTCATTTTCCCCACTGTAGTGCGATCCTGGAGTTAGTATATCTATTAAGGGGTGTGTGGGGGGCACAGCCCCTGACATTGGGGTATGTGGGGGGGCATAGCCCCCCTCTTATTTTGGTTTCATGTTTTCTGGTTTTGTTTTACATTATTTGGTAAAAGCCAACTAGGTGGGGGGTTATGCCTCCCACACCCCCTAATGTGGGGGGCTGCACCCCGCACATCCCCCTTAATATATATACTAACACCAGGATCGCACTACAGTGGGGGAAAGGACATATACCTTTCAATTGCGATATAGTACTACTTGTCAGTGAAATGAGTTTTAGGTGAAATGAGTTTTAGGTGAAATGAACTTTAGGTGATTTGGTCTCAGTGTAATGAGTTTAGGTGAAATTGGTTTTAGGTGAAGTGACATGTACCCTGTAAAACTTATAAAACTAGAATTTGTTAGCAAATTATATGTGTCACAACATGCTTGTCAGAGAGGGGCTGTGAGTACTTGTATTTTTGTTTTCTTCTACTGAACTATGAGATTGGAAAACAGGACTTTTATTTTTCTCCCCAGTGGCAGAGAATTCGTAATTCATTGGTACTGCTTTGAGGTCTTTACATTAAGCTTAATTAAAACAACACACATACACAAAAACTCAGATACACACACACACACACACACACACACACACACACACACACACACACACACACACACACACACACACACACACACACACACACACACACGCACACACACACACACTAAACTTACCTTACCCTTTAACTTCCGAAAGAAGAACACTCTGCTACAAGATGAAGAAATACATTCTTAAGTTCCGCACATATTCATTTTCTTATGTGGTATGCCGACCACAACTCAAAATGGATGAGATACTTCCACAGACAGAGACATAACCCTGTTGCTTGTCACAGAAAGTTATGCACACACAAAAAAATATTATAGAATGCAATAATTTATCACTCGCTCTAGAAGCTCAGCCTCGGTTACGTGTTCTCTAATGGCTGACTGTTTTCTTTCTCTACAAATAAGTAGAATAAAGGACAGATAGATGGATGAAAAGATAGATAGATGGAATGATTAATGGAAGGAGACATAGATAGATAGATAGATAGATAGATAGATAGATAGATAGATAGATAAGATAAATTTGCTGTTTATTCTTCTAAGTGCCAGTATTTGTTATAACATTAAGTTTTGGTAATCCTACAATGAAGAACTTTAATGCTAGCATAGGTCATTATGTTTTTGAGCAGAATTATTTGATCTGTACTCGAACCTAGTGATCAGTTTTTTTATAATATGAATGCAGAAAATGTAGGCAGTATGGTGCAACTTCAGAATAAATTAATATGGTGCTTGTCACTGATGATCCTGGACCACTCATGGAACTCTGAAAGGGGTAAATGGACACATACTAGACAAAAATAGCACTGATAATGTGACAAAGAACCTCCTGAATTTGTTTGCTATTGGAATGTAATAGTAAGCATCTCTGATGTCTAAGGTTACTATAGCACAGTGATCTGGGAGAAGGGCTAACACTGACTGGAGTGTCAACATCTTGAATTTCAGAGCTTTTACATAGAGATTTAGGAATGAGCTCTCTACGAGTGCTCCTTTTTTGAGACCAGAAACATTCTGGAATAAAAGCCCCTTCCTAAGTGCTTAGCAGGAACATGCTCTATGACATGTCCTTCTAACATGTGTTGGAGTGCCTAAGGAAACAAGTCCGTTTAGTATGGAGGGTGGTGGGAAATCTCCCTGAATGAAGGTGTAAGATCTACTCATTGCTAGCTGTAACCCTCCTGAATTATATTTAAAACCTATCTCTCTGAAAATTATCTCATACTAAGTTGGAGCACTGAGGCTATCTCTCTGAAAATTATCTCATACTAAGTTGGAGCACTGAGGGACAGATTATTTGAAAGAGGAAGGGGAATGGGGGTAGGATGAGGGGAAAGTTGACCACCCTTTTGGGGGGGTGACTACCTTGTTTTTTAGGGCTGTTACCCACCAGACATTTTCTTTTGGGTCCATGCTTGTTATTATTCTGAGCTTATTTTTTCCTTTCAAAGGGTTGGAGGTTTTAGAAGGGAAGAATTTGAGGACCTGAAAACTTCTATAAACTCCCTGCATTAATTTACCTCTGTCATCCCATTATTTCAGTATATGAGTAGCAACAAGCCCAAACAAAACTTCTGACTCTAGAGGAGAACTGAAAATGTCTGACTTTAAGTCATCTGAAAAGGTTTGGTTATATACTCAAACAAATCTCTTCAGAACAGTAACTGAAGCAAAAGCCCTAGAAACAGTACCGGCACAATCATATATGCTCTTTTAAGGCATACTTAGAAACCTGTGAGAAGTTGAACGCAATCTGATTCATATAAAACCTACCTTCAGGGGTCAGGGAAGAGGAAAATTCTTCCAGGCTTTTAACACATTTCCAAACAAACTTGCACATATAGCCCTGGTAGTTTAGGATTTTGAAGGTTAATGTGGCATAAGAAGAAAGTCTCTTACCCTGTCTGTCTTACCATCTCCCATCCTTATCCCCAGGAAATGGGTTGGAGGAGGCAAGATACATTTTCAGTGCTTGTGTTATAGGAGTAATTGATCAACTGTAAGATGAGAATAGAGAAATGTATTTGCACGTGAAGCTTTATACAGTGTATCTGTTTTTTTAGGAAATGATGGGAGAGAATAAGAAGTATTACAGACAGTTTTTAATGCATCTTCCAAAGAGGACAAGACAGGAGGAATGGGTGCAGAAACAGGGTTTTCTTGTTCAAGTAAATCATAATATCTGCCCAGCACTGGGGGACATCTGTGTGTTCTCAAGGAAGTACTTCCCTCATTCTGGAAATAGTCTCTGAAAAAGAGAAATCTTCCAGCGATATCCGTAGAATTAGTGTTAGGTATTAGAATCCTGCAGTGAGTAAACCCTGTCTCTGTCAACGTCTGTTTCATCAAAGCATTCATCCTCATCCTTAGAAAGAGAAGCATTAGCATTATAAAAAGGTATATAGCACCCAGAGTTAACCGACTCTAATAAACTCCTGGCAAGGGTAATAACATCATTTTTATAGACAGGAGACATTTGTTTATTTTCAGTATGATTAACTTTCTGTTTCTTTTCTTTAGGTACATCCCTAAAGGGTGAATGGCAAGGAGACAGCATATAATTCTAAACAAGAGGTATCTTTCACAGACACCTCGAGAAAAAAGTATTGAAATTATCTCATGTACCCAAATTGGATAGTTCTCTCATGCCCAAGCAGGGCACTGGAACACCTGGAGGGAAAATGTTTGATCCCCTGTCAATAGTGGCTGGCAAGGCTATACCAGAGGGCTGCTAGGAAATATGAAAGTTGTCTAAGGAGCTAAGAGTGACCACTACAAAGTCACCTACAATCAACTGAGGTACAGTAAAAGCCCACATGGGAGGCATAGACTAGATTGTTAGGTAAGTTAGCAGAAGAACCAGCAGGAATGGGTTAAGTATCAATGCTGTAGCTGGGGATGAAACCTGTTTGCCAGTAAGGTATGCCAGAAGGGGGCTGTAAAATGGTAAGCTGTCACTAGTAAGCTTAAAAATCATACAATCATTCCAGACCAATCAAATTTACCCTACAACAAAGTAATACAAGCAGCACTCAAAAGCTCCATATCAAAAGATAGACAAATAAATTAGCTGCCCTGTAAAATCATATAAAACCTAAGCAAACCAAAAACAGACGCTTTCACATATAATCCCATTCTTCTCCTGGATAAATACTTTCTGAATGTGCCAAACCACTTTAAAAGCAATACATGCACTTAAATAAAGCTTCAGGGCACTAACAGATAGCCAAATCCTTGAAAGCAATGACTAGAGAGACAGTAATAGTAAACGGGAATTCTCTGCTGACATACCTGAAAAGTTGGTATTCTTATAGTGACAGACCACTTAATACAAAAAAACTAAAACATATTAAAAATATAATTCATATGTGTGAAACAAGTCCCTAAAAAGAGTCTTATCTGTCTGAGATGAATCCTTGACCAACTTCTGCACAGGAGAAGTCGGAGAGATGCAGCTGCATGAGATTGCAAGAAAATACCGAAGATTTGTAGTCAGTCTGGCTGCTTTTATACTTCCTCCTAAAAGGGATTACCTATAAGCATCCAGACAGACTGTGTGGGAGGGTTCCTCCTAAAAGGGATTACCTATAAGCATCCAGACAGACTCTGTGGGAGGATTCCTTCTGAAAGGGATTACCTATAAGCATCCAGACAGACTCTGTGGGAGGGTTCCTCCTAAAAGGGATTACCTATAAGCATCCAGACAGACTGTGTGGGAGGGGGTTAGAGCTTTGAGAAGCTGGCTGGGTGCTGCACATCTGGAGTGATGATCCTTCTGCAGTCAAGCTGCCTTGCTAACAACTTTGTAGACACCAGTGACATTGGAGGTTATAACAATGTTAACATCCAAATGATGAATAACAACAAAAATATATCCCTCAAATCTCTTCCCTGTTATTGACATCACATAGATTTTGCCCCTGGAAAACCTATATGTAAAGTAGACACTAAATTTACTGAATTAAAATGGCTAATTCTTTAGAAAACAGTAACCCGAAACAGAATCGTTGGAAAAGCTGAAAGAATAAATAATGGTGGTATAAAAAGAAGTGTTCTCCAGTTTGATTATTCTGCCATCAATAAATGAAGCAACAAAAAGAAGTTTTCTCAAGTAAACTAGTCACAAGTTCTTTGTCATCCCTCAAAACAAACAGGCATCTGTAAAATACTTTTCTCACAAACGTAATACAATGACAAGACTAGATTTGGCAAATGTGTCATGGCAGCTACCTATCTGCTCTTTGACGGGAAAATAACTCTTAAGTGGACCAGTTCTCAAATTCAGATGGGCTTGAAATAAAGGCTAATCTGTCACTGTCCAGGTGCAGTAGAGTAATCATTTTTAATAAATGTTATTGCAACGATTGATACTACCCAGATAAGAACAAATGGAGTGTTTTTTTCAAATATCTGTTTTTGTGGGTGTGACAGACCAGACCTCACCTCTAACATCTTATTAGAAATTGATAAAACGCTAACACTGAAACAAACTAGATAAAAACAAACTGGGCAGAATAATAGAAGGCACACACGTTAATAATGATAAGCGCTTTCCGTTTATGACAATACACAAACTTCATCAGACAAAGAACCAAGTGAATCCATCACATTTAAATACATTAAGTTAACCAATCAACAAGGAGTAAAAAATATTGAAAAAACACAATGTAACCACCCATTTTTTAAAAATGTGACAACAGTAACCACTCTATAAATAAAAAGGCATTAATGCACTATTATACAAACACCTATAAAAGACGTGTTATTCAACGTTTTAAACTTTTAAGCTTTAAAATACTACTCAAAATACATCCTTCATTTAAACCTGGCAAATTATAGGCATTAAGCCTAATTTCAGTCTAAGAACATCAGGGCCGCCTCTAACATCACTACAAACTTGGTCAATAATAATAAACTTGAAACAGTGGTCAGAAAAAAGTTCAACATGCTTAGCTAAGGCTATGTTTCTTATTGCATACAAGTGCTCATAAATTTTCAGTTTTGGACAAAACTGGCACTTGGCAAGATAAACAACCATCTTAGAATTGCAATTATTTCTCCATTTTAAATTAAAATGTAAATTATTAACACAAAACCTATTAGATTCCAGTATGTAAGCACAATAATTACAAGCTTGGCATTTATACATACCAGGAGTTCTAACAGTATTTGTTTTTCTATTCTCACAGTAAGCTTTAAGGTTCTTTCCCCTTCTGTAAGTTACTAGGGGTTGTTCACCTACACTGGTAAAAACATTGTTGTCACTTTTAAAGATTTCCCAATTTTTCCTCAAAATCTTAAAACAACTACTACTGTCAAGGTTGTACGTAGTTATAAAAGAGGAATTAAGTTGGTTTGTTTCATTATGGACCACAATAACATCTATTGAAGTGTTAGTGGCTCCATTTACACTAGATGGACTACAAACAAGTTTATTCAAAAGAGGTGTATAAAATCAATGAAACTTCTTTTATAGTTTCATTGATCAAAAAACATTTCCTTCATGAAATCACATTCATCACGGAAGGCTTCATCTACTGTAATAAATAGCCCATTTTTGATGGTATGGATGACAACTTGAAAAATGAAGCATTGAGTTACAGTAAGTTTTCTTCCTATGAATGGAAGCTGTATATCTGTCAAGCGTATTGTCCTTGGTGAGGGTGATATCCAGGTATGCAATGGAAATAGATTCAAAAGTGTGAAATAAAGTAGTTGAATTAAAATAACTAACTGCCATATCACTAAATTCAACAAAATAAAAATCTAAAAAAAAATAATCTGTTCTTTGAAATTACAATTGTTAAATACATACAAGTATTGGAATACAAGTATATAAATCTTTAACGCCAATGGTCAAAAGTCGTAACTAGACTTGAATTCCAAGGAATCTTTACAAATTTGTTTTATATTAACCAAATATTTTTGCAAAATAGAGTCAACGACTTTAGATTCTCTAGATTTTTATGTATTTTGGGAATACCAAACAAACAAGGAAATCTAGGAAAAGATGTAGACATAAAGTTGTAAATAGATTGAGTAATTCTCTTTGTTTAATTCAGAAAGGGAACTCTCAGTGTAAGAGGGGGAGTCTAACAGGTTAGACATCCTATTAAAGTAGTCAACATTTTGTCAGGCTTACATATTCTTATATCATTCATTTTTATAAAGTTAAGGCAATCTCTTTCTTTGTGAAAGTCCCTATCCTTACTAAAGTGCTCAAGCTGTTTAGATGATGCTAAATTACGAATATCGAGTTCACAAAACTGTTCAAATGTTTTAATTAAGGAATTCAACGCTGGGTTAAAAGTACTAGGTATCCTAAATTGACTAAAATCACTCGTAAGGGAATTACCCATTAGCATGTTCAAATTCAGTTTTCTAGTATATAATTTTAAATTGATGATAGTTTTAACCAAGTTCAACCGAAAATAGTGTTATTAAATCTGGTGAAACATCAATTTTAGAAAAGTTATAAACTGTAAAATCATGACTAGCATTGTATATTAACACAGGATGACTAGTTCCAGAAATACGTACTTCTGAGGCTGGAATAGCATCAAGGTTAACAGAAGTATCCGTAAATGTGCAACAGTTGTCATAAGGCACACTAACATTAGACAGATCACAAACATTAAGTGGCTCAATAAATACGTGATCAACATTAATACTAGTATAAAGAACAGAAGTATTAGCAAAATCATTGCTTAATTGTTCTTCTGTTTTTTCTTTTGATTCATGTGTCCAGTTGGTAGTTTCTGTCTTGCCCCTAAAAAATTGGGATTATTAGATCTCAAGTTATAGTGGCTAAAGTTGTTATCTTGTTGCACTGGTTCATTACTGTTAAACGAAGATTGAAATGAACCATCCTGAGGTGGCCCATTTGATGGAAACTGCTCTGCTTCCTGTTGATTCACAACAGGTACTACATTTTTACTTTTATTGAAATTAGAGGAAACTTGATGCTTGCCACCTTGCCACCTTAAAGCTTACTGTGACAATAGAAAAACAAATACTGTTAGAATTCCTGGTATGTATAAATGCCAAGCTTGTAATTATTGTGCTTACATACTGGAATCTAATAGGTTTTGTGTTAATAATTTACATTTTAATTTAAAATGGAGAAATAATTGCAATTCTAAGATGGTTGTTTATTTTGCCAAGTGCCAGTTTTGTCCCGCGTTCTCGCTCTAATGCTAAAACTGAAAGGAAACTTCGCAACCGTATTTATGAGCACTTGTATGCAACAAGGAAACATAAGCTTGAAAACGCCTTAGCTAAGCATGTTGAACTTTTTTCTGACCACTGTTTCAAGTTTATTATTATTGACCAAGTTTGTAGTGATGTTAGAGGCGGCCCTGATGTTCTTAGACTGGAGGCTTAATGCCTATAATTTGCCAGGTTTAAATGAAGGATGTATTTTAAGCAGTATTTTAAAGCTTAAAAGTTTAAAACGTTTATAGGTGTTTGTATAATAGTGCATTAATGCCTTTTTATTTATAGAGTGGTTACTGTTGTCACATTTTTAAAATGGGTGGTTACTTTTCAATATTTTACTCCTTGTTGATTGGTTAACTTAATGTATTTAAATGTGATGGACTGCCCAGTTTGTTTTCATCTTATTAGAAATTCTTAGCCCAGTTCCATGACACAACTCAGGCAACCAAGATTTAGTAAGCAGCACTGGCACTGAAGGAGCCATACAGGGAGGCAGAGAAGTGAAGGGGTATGGCCCACTCACCTCTTTCAGGGAGAGGATGAGGTCTGCATGCATTCAGATGTGCACAGGGCAATGTGATCTTCCCTGGTGGAGACTATTGGGGCCACTGAGGAAATGCCCCTTGCAGAAGTGAGGGAATGCCGGCAATGGACAGACCATTTCACACCCTTCCTTGGCATCTTACAAGGTTTGTGCACATACAGAGACAGGGATAAAAACTTTGAACCACCTGTAATGGCTGTCTCAATCATGATCCACTCCTGATTGATTCTTGCCCAGTGAAGGGAATGAAGAGGCTTGTAGTCTGAGAGAAGATGATATAGTTAGCAGGTAGCAGGAGCAAAAACTGAAAAAAAAAATTTCATGAGAACTTTTTAATTTATGCAGTCTGGTCCAGGGAGGTAAGTTTAGTAAAATATTGCTAGTTTGTATTGGTAGGTATTGCAGTAGCATGGAAATTTTAACTTCTGTTAAAGTCTTAATACAATTCAGCTACTTATATTTTCTTCCGTGCAACACAAATTAGTAGGCTATAACTTACAAAGAGAACATCAGCATACAAAATTGTTAAAGAAGAGCCATAAATTGCACAAGACAGAATTATATAAAACTCAACTACCTAGATTTCTCTTGGTACATATAGTTGATATATGGATGAAGATCTCTTCTGATGTAGTCTTTAAAAGCTGCTAACAGACTATGATTTAGCTTTTTGTACTAGAGCAGTGGGGGTTGGTGTCCTGGGTAATCTGAACTACTGATCAAATCTGTGAGGCATAACTCTATTAAGTTGTGGTGTACTTGAGAAAGTTAGTTTTCAGTAACCCATGACCTAGAGTGTCCATTAAATTGAAGAGGTTTTAGCCTAACCCTTTTGGTTTGCCCCTGCATCTCTCCACAATAGTAGAAGCAACGCTGCAGTTGCTGCTAAGTTGCCTTTGTTTTCTCTATTTATTCTAACAAATGAATTTTAGGTCTTACCTACCTTGGGTAATTAAGCCTCCCTGACACCTGATTGAGTTACTTGTTTCATTACCAGTCTTGGTTTAGTACTCCTCATCACCCTGTGGAAGGTCCCCTATTTCCATTTGGGAGCACCTTATTGATAATACAACTCTTTGCTATACAGTGACAATGAAAGTTATGCACTGGGGGACTGCCATCCATGAGTGGTTAAGATTTATATGATGTGCCTATCCCACCCTAATTATTGACAAGTGACATGCAGTGCATGCTATATAAAAGCTACTAGGAAGCATGTCTTCACACCGTGACAATTCTCTTAAGCTGAGGTTCTGCAAACCCCTTGACAGATTATCACCCTAGCAATGTTTAAAATGTCAAAATGCTGAACACATAAGACAGGCAACAACATTTCAAACATCCACATTACAAAAAGCCCTAGAAAAGATCATGAAAGAAAAACAATTTCTTTTTGTGCTTTCTAAACCAAAACCCTTCCCTAACACTCAGACCTAATTTTTGTCTGACAGAGAGAGAGAGAGAAAAAAACATTTTTTTGTTTCTGTTTTGTTATCTCTGGAGTGTTGCAGTTTTGAGCAGTGACATCCTAAGATTGTTTTACATTTTTGGGTATGAATAATCTTGTTGATTAAACAAAGATATGATTATACGTTGTAAACCTACTTTACAGTATGATGCTATGAAATCATGTAGCAGTTTTCCAACTAACGTTTATGTTAGCCTTTCAGAAATGGCTTAAAAAGCTGTGGTGTCTTCTCTAGACATGAGGGTGTACATACATCCTTAATGTTTACCTGAATGTATCCTCAGACACAGCAAGGAGTAGTTGGAAACTCACACCACTCTTATTCTAACTTTGTTTTATTTTTTCTTCTGTGTGTGTGTGTGCGTGCGTGTGTGTGTGTGTGTGTGTGTGTGTGTGTGTGTGTGTGTGTGTATCTGTGTGTTGATTGTTTCTGTGTGTGTGTGTGTGTGTGTGTGTGTGTGTGTGTGTGTGTGTGTGTGTACTTGGTGTGTTGATAGTTTTCACTATCATCATTGTTTTTCAGCAAAATATTTACAATTTTCAGTTATGCTGTAATCATCTTCTGTTTAAGATGCATTGCCTGAAGTGCTGTTCTATATTCAGTTGCACCTCAGAACTGACTGTACTTCAAAGTGTTAAAAAGGTTACTAGCATGGTGTTTTAGTTTAATTAATTGATTTGATTAAAAAAAGAACTGACTGTACTTCAGGTTAGGTTTGCATCACTTCCTGAAATTATGGGAGATTTCCTGTGTTGCATCAAGTGTCAGTAACTTGCACATTACACCTGCTATAATTTTCTTTATCATATTTCACTATAGCAATTTTCAACTACAACAACAAGCTGGTGAACAGCACAAAAGAATTAAAATTAAGAAGCAGCTAGTCATGGTATGTTTCTCAGTGCTCTTTTCAAACCTGGTATTGCCTGTTATCTGCATGAACATAGTAAAACATACCCAGCATTAGCACATTATGAAGAGTTAATTATGGATTACAATACACTGTGTTTAGGCATGTTACCTTCATGAATATTTTCATAAAGTAATTTAGAAACTTTATGTGAGAGTGCACTTTTGTATCCTTTGGATAAGACTCAGTTTAGTTCTTGGCATACTGCTGCAAATGGGTTTAGTATTTACCTCATTAGGAAGCACATTTCTCAGCCATATAGAACAAGAAATCTGGACAAAGTCAAAAATAATGGGTGGAACAAAGGCCTGAAACTGGGGACAGATTTCAAATATTTCTCTATAAACTTAGAAGGTTACTAGAATAACAGGTGGTGTGGTAGTGTGCAATTCCTGAAGGACATGAAGTTTAAAACTAATTGTTTCTCATTATTTGGTGACTTGAATCCTCAACGATTTGCTAGAAAACTACAAATGTTATGAGTAACAAAACAAAAAAACTGAGGTGAAACTCTGGACATTCTGCGAAAATCTGGACATTTGAAGGGTATGTTAGAAAAGTACTTTCAGATGAAAGTTGTCAAATCTTAAATGACTGATCCAAAACTATTGGAAGAGCCCCGAAGCAATATGCATAATTCAACCAATGCTGTGTATAGTGCAAAAATTCTGTGCACACAATGAACAATGAAAACCCGAAGACTGAGAACAGCGATTATTTTCCCATGGGAAAAAAAATCTCTGTTCCAGTACATAACATGAAACACACAAACACTACAAACTGTTTCTAATATGAGGGGCTTTGCCCCACACCCCAAGGAAAACACATGCATGCATACCTAAAAGGATGTCTATAGCATACTCTGATCTGGCACTGCCATTCCTGTTAATTGGGAAATAATGAACTGGAGTGTTCAAAACAAAAAAAACACAGCATTAGGTGACAGATATATGTACGGCAGCAGTCCAGCTAAATCCTAGGATGTTTGGGATGTCTACTGTGACATTGTGCAAAGTGCAGTTTTGCAGTTTACAGCAGATCATGGGGTGTGCTCAGCAGGATAATTCAAGCCCCATGTTGACCAACTCTACATTCCACTGATGAACAGCATTGGCTCCTTAAAAATATCAACTGAAATAATCTAAGGTAAACTCTTACAGTGCAGTGGACTTTTACTTTTCTTGAAACTGGAAAAATTATGCTGAAAGGCATGTGGGCACATTATACATGCATTCTGACATCTTGTTGTAATCATTTGAGGTTATATTGGGCCAAGTAACTCTCAACCCTTAGCTTATGAATCATGGACAAAGCCAAAAGGTAATGATGATTTGGTATAGGTAGGGTAGGTGTGTTTGTATGTTATGTCGTGTCTGTGTGTGTTGTTTAGTTTCTTGTAGTGTAGTTAGGTAGGTGTATGTGTATTTGTTTATGTGATGGTGTGTGTGTGTGTGTATGGTCACAATTTTGATTTTCGCAGTTGTGGATTTTCGGTTATGTGGATTTTCGGCTATACAGTCTCGAGATACTGAAATTCAATATTTCAGTATTTCAGTATTTCGAGATTGTATTGTGTATCGGGTCTATAATATAACATTTAAGTCTCAGAACTTTGAATGTTATAACACTTGAACCCAAAACCACGAAAGCTGAAAACCCCGAAGACAGAGAACAGCGATTTTTTTTTCCCCTGGAAAAAAAATCGCTGTTCCAGTACATAACATGAAACACACAAACACTACAAACTGTTTCTAATATGAGGGGCTTTGACCCAACACCCCCCAACGTGGGGGGCTGTGACACCACGCCCCCCTACTTAAATATACCAACTCCGAGATCGCATCACAGTGGAGAAAATAGCGAAGCCATGGAAAAGGTCCACCAAATTCTTTCCCTGGGAAAGAATTTGATGTTCTGCGGCTTTGATATTGACAGTCTTCGAGGTTTTGGGTTCGATGTTATAAGATTCGAAGTTTTGAGAATTTGATATTATAATATAAACCCTTGTGAATCCATATATATATATATATATATATATATATATATATATATATATATATATATATATATATATATACATATATATATATATACATATAGCTATATATATATATATATATATATATATATATATATATATATATATATATATGAAGGAAATCTCATTTGTTCATAACTATTATTTAATATATACACAGTACTAATTTTAATTTTTCTCACAGTGATCTTCACTGAACTGCTTGTGTGTTTTTCTTTTTGAATCTGTATCTACTAGACAATTGTATTGAATAATACTTTGTAACTAGATTATGTGTAGTCTGCATCTTACTGTATGTATACTATTGTTCTAATTATTGTATTTTGCTTATATTTCTATGGAGCTTTTCTCCCTGGGCCTCTGCTGAAAATTGGTTTCTGGCCCAGATGGACTTTCCCGGTAAACAAATCTAAATAAATGAATAAATAAATAAATAAATACATAAATGTGACTCTTTACTACCCAGCTATGATGAATGTATCTCTGTAGTTTTCTCCATGCAGAGTATATATAACCTCTGCTTTGACCACTTTGACCACAAGATTGGTTTTGACCTCTCTTGATGAATAGGTCTCTTAATATATAAGAATATTGCCTCTCCTCCACATGTTGGGGATTTTCCAGTTGTTCTAAAGAAGGCCATAGTTACATCTTTCCTGAACAAGGAGGGTTTAGATTCTGAAAACTGGAATAATTATTGACCTATATCCAACCTTCCCTTCTTGGGAAAAGTGTAGGTGATGGTAGTCCATGCATAGCTGGACTCTTATCCCAGAGACAATGACTTGTATGATTCATTAAAGTGTGAAAATGGTTTAAGACACACAGCCATTGCCAGGTTTTTCACTGATATCAATAAGGCATGAGACCAGCATTACTATTCCTCCTGGTTTTACTAATTTCTCAAGAGCTTTTGACACAGTCTATAGTGAGATCCTTTTGGACTAATTAAAATCTTACTGTGGTGTCACATGTGTGTTCCTGGATTGGATTGCCTCCTACCTGTTTGAGAATACCATCAGAGTAATGTTAGTGCTTATGTTTCCTAACTGAACACCTGTAGTGTTTTGCAGGGTTCCATTTTGGGCCTATTAGTATTTGCTGTTTGTAGGCCACCCAAGGGAGACTTTATATGAAGGAGAGGGTTGCGCTGATGACATGCTGCTTTACCTTTTCGTCCCTCTGGATTCAGGTCTCTTACCAGCAATCTAGATGAGGACACAGAATCTATCTGTGATTGGATGGTAGGTAATTGTCAGTAGCTCAACATCTCAAAGATTGCAGTCATGGCCATTTATGCCATTTTGGGGGAATCTTCTTCTGTAGTCAAGCTCCCTCCAACATCATATTCTGTGTTGAATTTGTGTGAAAACTGCATAATTTGAGTGTTCTTTTTGACAACAAGCTAGAAATAAAGGACCAGATATCAGCTGATTCTGTCAAATCTTCCTGCTTCCTTCTAAGGAACATCATCTTGATTTTGTAAGTTCTTCCCTAGCAGACCTTCCTGTAGCAGTTCATGCCTAGTGGGACTACAGCAATATCCTATATCTAGTGCTTCCTGACTGTGAAATAGACTGCATGCATCTAGTATAAAACTCTGCAGCCTGGTTACTTACGTGATTTTCTAGAAACTAGCATATTATGAGTCATGCTGAGCCTTACTGGCTGTTGTTCTTCATGGGGTCACATTTAGAATTCTGGTCTTGGTTCATTTAACTGTGGCTGACTGGGTCCCCCATATGTCTATGGTTTAATGGCCTGGTACCGGATAACCTGCTCTCTATGCTTAGCCATTAAGGAGCTTCTAGCAACTAATGAGGGGTTAGTTGAATTTTCTGAAACATGTACATTTGCCTTTAAAGATCCTTATCATTTTTACTTACTATGTTTATTACTGCATCATTGTTTATTTATTGCCTTAATTGTGCATTGTTTTATTGCTTTTATTTGACTTGTAATCATACAGGTTTAATTTCACAAATATGTTGTTGAGATTGAGTCCCATGTTGCAGGATCTGCCCTACTTGGCCTTCCACAGATGAAGAACTTACATCAAGGCTGTGTTAATAACCTTCTCCCTGTGGGATAGAAAAGCTGGTTTGGGCAGTTTATCCCATTGATGCACTGCCATTTTTTGTAACATGTAGCTTAGCATTTTTACTTACTATGTTTATTACTGCATCATTGTTTATTTCTTGTCTTAATTGTGTATTGTTTTATTGCTTTTATTTGACTTGTAATCATACAGGTCTAATCTATCTATCTATCTATCTATCTATCTATCTATCTATCTATCTATCTATCTAATCTATCTGTCTCTCCATGTATCTAATCTATTTATGCCAGCTATATATTTTCCTGTATATCTATAGTCATTTGTCTGTTTGGGAGGTGCAACTGCACAAAGACCATTTATAGTGAAGGCACCTTGAAAAAAGTTCCAAATAAATTGTTAACAAAAACTGTGCAATATAAACATAATTTTTACTGATATACAAATTTGTATACACAGGAAGTACTATCAAAATAAAGAAAACAGGCACACAAGAGTGGTAAGCAAGTTAGTCACAAAGGAAGGACTTCATATATATAGTACTTAGACAACAAGTGTACTTTGATATTTGGTACATTAAGTATATATGATCTTAGAAAAACAGCAGCATTGAAACAATTTGTAGCCTGTGCACTGAATACAGGTACAAGCCATGACACTTGTATATGAAAAGAAAAAGATAATTGTCAGAAAAAAAAAAACTTGCCTGATAAATGAAAACAACATATCAATAGTCAAACATGCAGTGTGACACTGGAGTGGGGTTTATGTTTTATATAACAGGTCGGAGGTGGTGGTGCTGTGGTAGCATTGTCGCCTCACAGTTAGACGTTGCCCGTTCGATTCTCAGTTAGAGCGTCTTCTGTATGGCGACATGCGTGAATGGGCATTCCTTCGTTAAAGGTTGTGCGTTAGGCCCAGCAAGCCAGCAAGTCAAAATTTACTGCCAATCATTAGCGGACCGGAGTTCCACTGTGGCGACCCCTAACCGGGAAAAGCCGAAAGAAAGAAACAAACAAACAATAACAGGTTGGAGTTAATGACAGCAGTCAGAAATATAGCATACTTTGTTGTTATTGGAGATTTTAAGCAGAACAGGCAAAGCAGAAGAACCCATCAACTAATGCACTATCTTACAGACTTTATGGAAAGAGCCCTGATAGGAAGGAAATGAATGCAAAAGAAAGGGGTTTATCATAGGAGCTGGCAGTTAGGGTTGGTATAGAATAGAAAGCAGGCTTTAGGAGATACAAGGACTCTGATATTGCAGGAACAGGCAAGGATGATTTTCAAGAAACAAGTAAGTGAAAATAGAAGAGCCATGGTAATAAATTAGAGGGCAAAGAAAGTTAGAGATAGAATGAGTGGGAAAAGTTGATAGTTGAGGGGTATTCATCTGAAAGGAGATAAGGAGACAATGCATACTACTGAGCATACTGATTCATGAATAATTAACTAATTCCTGAAGCACCATAGTTACAGATGAGGTACTGGATAGGTGAGATGATGACATTTAGAATTCTTGTTTGGAAACAGAGAGACAGCCACAGTGAACCCAAGCAGTCTAGATGGGAGTATACCACAACATATGTCTTAGATAGCGACTTGTATTTGTTACAATATAACAGGCTGTAAGACACTGGAGTGCCAGACTTGTCTGTGAGACATCAGTGATTGACAGACACACTACTGTGTGATCATTAATGTGAAATTCCTGCATTTTGCATTTAAGATGTGGTATCATGAGGATTTCTCATTATACTGAGAGTCAGTGATCTCAAGAGTTAGTATATTCAAGTAGCACAACATCCCATGTCAGGGTGACATCCCACTGTAAAAATATGTTCATGTGATTTATGTATGTTTTACAGTTTTGATTATCATAGGAGATGGCAGTTTTGTAATCACAACGAAGAGTGTTGATCACTTAAGAGTTGCATTTTTGTCACAGGTTTGAGCCATTGCTGGGTGATCTTTGGACAGTTAGGAAATTCTAATCATGCAAATGTATTTATGGTTTCACACTAATGAGAGCAGGAAGGTTTACAGATGGAAAGTCTGTAGTATTATATATGTACGTTCTATCCCATCCAAACAGGCTCAAAAGTCATGTCCGACTTCCAGAGCAACTCCATGAACAGCCTCTGCCATCCATGGAGTTTACTAGTTAAGGGAAAGAGAAGTAGATAGCCAGGCCTTTCTTCCACACCACACTTATACACAGGGAGAATTTAGAGTCACCAGGTAATCTACTACATGTTTTAGAACTGGGAGGAAGATGGTGTACCTAAAACTAGATCTCTGTGATAATCAAACTCGCCATCACTTTTTGGACACTTTCAAAAAAGACTCGTCTGGATGTAAATCATCCCAGATCCAGTACACCGAACTACACTACAAATAATAACATTTTAGTGATTGATGACATTATAGTTGGGCACATTGATTCTCATCTTACTAGGCTGGATAAAGACAAGGTGATGGTGAGTTGTCTTTTGGATAGAGAGCAAATTGCCTAAGAGGTAGAACCCAAGGAGTGTGAAAGCAACCAGTGGTTATTGGTGGGAACCCTTTTTTGGCACTCACTTTTCTGACCTCCAGACACACACTAAGACCTCTGGCTAACCAAGTTTGCTTATGACTGCAAACTGGGAGTCATTGTCAAGTCACCCTCTGTCACCCAAGCTGTACAACAAAAACTTGCACTTGTAAACACTTGGGGAGGGGCTAATAAGTGGTTTAAATTAAATGTTACAAAGCGTAATATTGTCACATTTTGTAAACCATCTCTCCCCAACATATGACAGAGACCATACTCCACTCCAAAATGAGAATGTTGCAAGAAACCTTGGTATTTGGGATATTAATTACATCTTCTTTGATCGTCAGGTAACGGCAGTAGTCAGACATTTCTTCTACTTAATGTAGCTGAGCTGATCACCAAAGGGATATTTTCCAGATCCAAAGAGGTTGTTGTACCACCATGTTCGGCATTGATTTTGTCTGTTATTGAGTACAGTCCCCACTTTGAGACGTAGCTCACTAGAATCACCCCTGAGGTTCCTAACTAAGAACATTACTGGTTTAAAAACCCCAAGCTGCCAGAAAAGACTGGAAACATTGTACCTTTTATCCACTCAGAGGGGAGATATATATCTTGACTTCTGATCCATTAGGGACCCAGTAGTCCAGGATCTTTTCTACCTTTACAAATCGGATACCTCCACAACTATCCAGAACAAGGGATTTAAATCTTTATCAGCAGATAAACAAAAAAGATGGGGAGCTTGATTCATTACTTAGTGCATTGTTTACCTCCAGAATAAACTGTAAATTAAGCAGAGTGATACATTATCTTCCTTCAAAAAGAAAATGGGTAACTGGATGGATATTCACAAGTTCACTGAGAAGGTGTGATAATGGCAAGGTGTAAATTGTTGCAAGACTCATCTGCCTCATATTTCCTATGAGCCTGTGATCTAAAATGGTGGCATTTTTTTTCAAAAATTTTGAAACAGGTAGAGGTGGCTATTGCTACTGAGCAGCAGTCTCTCCATTTTCCAGCAAAATAATATTTTTATGAAATGTATTTTTTCACTGATAGTTATTCATTAAATAAATCTTCAGATATAAAAGTTGTGCAATTCATGCATGCTGAATGATAGCTTCTGGACAGGCTTTGTAAATAGCCCAGCAAATATGTGCATCACTCCGTAGTATTTCATGCTATTACATCTGCTTTTACCTTCTTTCATAATAATACTTGCAGAAGTAGCACCATTATGGGTCCTATTTCAACTGCAAGGTATAGCTGCTGTAAAAAAGAAAGCTTACTGGCTGGCTGGCATTCCAGTTGTTAGATTCCTTCTCAACCCCCATTTGCTGCTGTTATGTTTTCTTTAGCAGAATTGTGGCTTTAGGTAGTACACAACTTTTAAACAGAAAGCATGTAAAGGATAGTGGTGTACTGAGGTAAAAAAACAGAGAGATTTTCTTTTCTTTGTAGAAACTTTTCCAAATAAAACTTTATTTAGACAAACACCATGTATTTGCATATTTCTAAAAAGCCTAAAAGCACTGCACATGACATCTTCCTTTTGTGTGTTCCCATCAGACAGAAAAAGGTGAAAAGGTACTCTCTTAAACAAGAAGAGAAAAATTATCTCTTTTATTTTTTGTTTTGCCCACATTTGCCTGCCTTCAATCATGTCTCAGAGGCTCTCCTCAGATTTCCACACTAGCATCCCATTCAGCTGTCTGGCTTGCCACTTGTAGATTAAGACCCAGTAAAGCAGTGAAGTTTTAAAGTTTAAGCCAGCAAGTGGGAAAGGCTTGGGAATCCCAGTGTGGTGCCATTCTGGTAGCTGCATAAGTTGTTTTTTTTCCACTCATGCCTTGCACACCGTTCCATCCTACAGCCAACACATAAACAATGTCTGTGTGGAAATAGTTTGCCAGTGAACTGCTGATACCCTCCACAATGTATTCTTCGTGATTAGTATTCACATTCTCCATCAAGCCCTGTAGCCTAGAGCAGAAATCCCCTTCTCTCCTCTGGAATAAGTAAACTTGCAAAAAAGCAATTTACTCTTTATCTTATTGGCTGATTCCTCAATGCTCAGGACATCTAATTAAACCCAGACTGTCTGGGCTACAGTTAGGGTTGCTTTGCTATACATTACAAAGCTGGTGAAAAGGGAAAACTTCTATTTACCAGATGTGTATACCAGATCGGTCATCATTATTTAAACAACATGGAGAGCAAATGAAAAAAAATAGCCCTTATACTACTGCTTGTTAGCAGGTTAATTAAGAAAGCAATTATTTAACGTTAAATGGATTGCATCACTGACAAGCATTTGGTTTACATTTTAGTTACAGTTTAACAAGTGGTTTCTTGTAGTTTGGCATCACAGCACTAAGCTATTCACTACACACTTACCAAGTGCTTTTGGATGATGGAACCTGGATTTTTGCCATTCTGTGTTATTCTGTCTTATTGTCAGAAGAAGCTGAAATGCATAATAATGATATATATATATATATATATATATATATATATATATATATATATATATATATATATATATATATATATATATATATATATATATATATATATATATATATATATATATATATATAGATAGATCCCAAAAAATCAAAATCGATTCCCATATGGCCGAGACCATATGATTGACTTTTGGAATTTTGAACGTGCAGAAAGGGCATCTCCGTATAGTGCGGAATGGGAAGATTTCCATCTTCCGCACTGTATTGCAATCTCGGAGTTGGTATATTTAAATTGCAGGGGGTAGACCCCTATACACACACACACACCCACACATATATATATATATATATATATATATATATATATATATATGTGTATTGGCATCTGGGCAGTCATATATATCTACTATACCCTCTGCATATATGGCTTAGGGAGAGGAATTCAACCATTCTGCATTTTGCTTGTAATAAGATGAAATACACTGCTATGGACTGCAGTTCTTCCATTTGGTCATTCATACATGCCCTACCTCTCCAGTGCATTTCTGCTTATTTGGGAGTTGTAGCCTTTCAGTGCTATTGTTGTAACTGAGGGGAAATAAAAATATTATGAGCTTCCTGCATTTGGTCAGTCAGACATGACTGCTGTACCAAGAGCCTTTATGGTGTTGGGGTGACTGGATTTCTACTACTGTGCACAAGTGTTATTGTTGGAAATAAGTTGAAATGTATTAGTGTGATCAGTACAGTCATGGTTACTGTAGGGGTTTCTCCATTGTGTGTACTTGCAGACAAGCTGAAGTATATCATAGTAAGTTATATTTCATGCATTTTATCAGTCAGACCTTTTATTTGTTTTGTTTCAGTTTAATTTCTCCAAGTCTTTTGGGTTTCTAATACCATGAAAGGAATGGACCCCATTCCTAAGTCAAAGTATGATTAAAGTTTATGAAATTAGTATTGTTTCAATCTTTATGTTAGCCAAAAGTGATCTTCTCAGCATGTGCAATGTGCCCAGAACTGACTCCTTCTGAAATTCACATGAAGTTACATGTATCAGTAGTTTATCTAAATATGAATGTAAATTCTTTTTTATAAGACCCATTGCTTCTATCACTATTGGAACTGTCTGGGTATCCTTCTTCTACATTGCCCACATTTATGCCTGCAAATCTGGTATTTATGACTTTGTGTCTTTCATAGGTTCATAGGTTTATAGGACATTACTAGGCTATTGGCCTGGAGGGCCTTATAAGCCTAGCCTTTGTCCATGTCCCCACAAAGACAGCACCTGTTTCCTCTGTCCAGCAGGGACACAGGTGGGATCCCAGGGGTGTATTTTCTGTTTCACTTCCAGTCGTCCAGGTTCCTCTTAAAGAGGGCTAGGGAGGTACTCTGCTTGACATGGACAGGGAATCTATTCCACAGATGGGGGTCTTTGGGACACAAATCTATCCAGCCAACAAGTTCTATTAATGTCACAAACCAGGTTGAGGCCTAGCATGTGGGTTGCATGAGTGGAGTTTGACTTATGGATATGCAGCAACTCCATCAAGTCTGGGTCTGAGATGGCCTTGAATGCCAGACATAGGTCACCTCTGAGCAGTCTGTGCAAGACTCAGTAGAGGGGCAGGACTTTTATCTAGTCTGTATAGGATAGGTGTATGAGACCCTGGATTTTCCTGGTCAGGAATCCCTGTGGTCTCTCCAGCTGCTGCATGTGCTTGGCAAGGTACATGCTAAAGGGGGCAATGTACTCAACAATGGGTCTGATAAGGGAGGAATACAGGGCTGTTATGACCTCCTTGTTCCTGGATGAAATACCCTTACTATGAGGTGGCCATATAGAAAGCCTTCTGTACAATGGAGGCAATGTGGTGATCAAAATTCAGGTTGCTATCAACCTGGGTGCCCAAGTCCCTCACAACTGATTGCATGCTTAGTATGTTGTTATTAATGTGATAATTAGTGGGGATGCCATTTTCCCCAAGGGGGATAATGATGCATTTCTTGGCATTCGGTTTGAGGTCATGCTTCTGGCACCAGTCATTATTTTGGGTAAGGCCCTCTAGGAGGATGTTCACATCACTATGGGAATTTAAGACAGTGCCCAGCTTGTAGTTACCTGTAGACTTGGTCAGTCACAGACCACTGCTTTTGGCTTGCACCTCAGAAAAGTATATCCCAAACAGTAGAGGCCCCAAGACCGATCCTTGGGGTATGCCGCTTGCTATGGGTCTACTACTAAAGGTGGCTTCCCCTATTTTGACTAAGTGGGTTCTATCAGTGAGCCAGTTAGCTACCCATATGGTAACATATGGGTTGATGCCTAGCTGGGAGAGTTTATCCATTATGCCTGAGTGGGGAATAGTGTTGAAGGCTTTGGCTAAGTCAAGGTAGGCAATGTGCACCACCTTCCCCTTGTCCATGGCTTTGGTGACTGTTTCAAAGAACTTGACCAAGTTTAACAGGCATGATCTGCCTTTAACAAAACCAAACTGTGTGAGGTCAACATTTGGAGATTGCCAATGTCCTTGTTTATAAGGTCTATGATAATGTGTTCCATGGCCTTATAGCTCAAGCTAGTTAGGCTGATGGGCATATAATTGCCTGGGTCAGTGGATGCTCCACCTTTGTATAGAGGGCTGACAGTGGCTGTTCTCTATTTAGCTGGGACAAAGCTAGTGCTCAGGCTTTGATTGAATAGGGTGCATAATGGTGCTGAGAGCTCATGCCTGAGTTCATGAAGGACACAGCCAGTGATGTTGTCAGGTCCCCTGGAGGCTGTATCTTTTGCATTTGAGAAGGTATTAAAGACTTGCTTCCTGGTGATGAGGGGAGTGGGGCAGGTGCTGGGGATATCCTGGTTTACTGATGGGGGGGACGGGGGGTTAATTTTCACTGAATTTGTCCGCCAGCAGGTTGGCTATATCTATGGCGTTTGTGTATGTGTTGTTTTTGACCACCAGTTCAGAGCAGATTTGGGTGTTACCTTTGAGATTGTAGATGTATGTGAAGAAGGCCTTGTGATTGTCCTTAGTGAATGTGGCCAATATGGACTCAAAGTTAGCCTTAGAGGATTTCACCTGTGAACTTATTTGCTTGTTCAGCTAGACATGTTTACTCTTCCTTGAGGAAGATGATTTGGGCCTGTCAGGTATTGCTGAGTCCATGCAGCTGGTGTAGGCTTGAACATTAGTACTAATTTCAACTGAAGGGACAGTTGCTATGAAGCTGCTTATACCCGCTCTCAGGAGATTGTAGTCAGCTTTGGAAATTTTTTTTTTTACCTTGACAAGAGAGGGATTAGGGGAGATAGTGACTTTAAAAGTGATTGCTTTGTGGTCAGATCTTACCAAGGAGGATGACACTGTAGGGGTGCTACAGCAGCTAATCATATTGGTTACTAACAGGTCCAGGATATTTTCACCTCTTGTGGGGGTGTCGACTAGCTGATCCAGTTTGGCATTGACGAAGTTCAGGAATCTCTGGGTAGTCATGTTTGGGCTAGAAAAGGTCTTCCACTCTATGGTTGGATAGTTAAAGTCACCCAGGATCAGGGTATAAAGTTGAATCTTGATGGATTCAAGTAAGTCCAGATCAGTGAAGTGGGCGTCCTGAGTCATGGTTGGGGGTTTATAGCTAGCTTTGATTTGATTAGGTGTTTTGTCAACAGTTAACTGCACTTGGAGTGTCTCCTAGGCATCATACTGTCTGACCAGCCTGGATGTGTGTATGTCTTTGATAAATATTGAAACTCCACCTCCTTTGGCTTTGTAGCCCTCCATCTGGGGTCTGAAAGTATGGTTGGATGAGTAACCTGGTAAGGCTGGTGTGCTCTCTACAGCTTTGAACCAGGTTTCAGTAACTGCATAAATGTCAGCATCCTCCAGGGTGAGAAATGCTTGCAATGAGTGCAGTTTCATGCTAAGACTCCTAGTGTTTAGCAGCATGACATTTTATATTTCATTTAGAAGAATTTTTCACATTGGTAATTTTGTGCTCATGACTTTGATTAAAAAAGGCACTAGCGGGGAGGCAAGAGCCTTTGCCAGAAGCCCAGGGGAGACATTTGAAGACCATCTCTGGCAAAGCATTGTGGTCTGTCAATCATGTCCTCCTAGGCTGTCAGGTAATGGATCCCATTGGAATAACACCAGAAACTATGCCAATTGTTAAAGTCATTTTCTGTTTGTATTGAGACATCATTCTGGATGACAGAGGATGCTGCTTAAGGCTAGGGACATACCTGCCTGGGAAACATATTCACCAAGCTCAATCTTGTCTCTCGTCATATAGTCTAGAGAGATACATTTCAAGTCAATCACACCAACATAGACTATGACAGAGTCATAACAGTACTCGTTGTTAACAGACTAGAGTGTGTACATGATATTATGGATTGTAGCACCTAACAAGCAACTTACCGTGATTTTCTCCTTGTCTAGCCTGGTGAGGAGCACATCTGTGTGTCTCACAATAGAGTCTCCTGTGACTAGTATGTTGGGTTTGTGGCTGGGCCTTATAGGCTGTGAGACACAAGTATGTGTACTATGTGTAGTGCTTGGTTCTGTGGGTTGTGAGGTGCATGTATGTTTTTGCTTTAGAGGTCTCTTTTGTTTAGGTATGTTTTTGTTGAGAACCTCCACATATGTAGGAGTGTGGTGCTAGAGGTATGGTGTTTGTAGTGTTTGCACAGACAACCTTCTCAATGCCAGATGTACTGGCTTGTGATTGAGACAGATGATTCTAGGTTCTTTATGTAATTGCATCTCTCACATATTGTGTTCCTAGGAGGTGGTAGTAATAGACAGTTGTCCATGTACATGAGGCAGGTTGCAGCACTGTCTCGGGATGCCCACATCAACCAGACTAGCAGGAAAAAACATAGGAAATTGTCCCTCCATGGTTATCAGAATCTGTGGAAAAGATGTCAGGGAGAGTAGAGTGGGTGCTATCTAAGAAGAATACCTATAGGTGTGAGTTGGGCTGGATAAAATCAGTACAGTAGCTGCAAGGGAGGGCATCACTTACATAGGAGTGCTGGTAAGGGAAAAATGCAGCTGAGATACCTCCCAAATGGTTAAAACAGCACAGAGGTGGTGATCAACATACAAACAAGCACAAACCTGTGCAAACATGGGGTTTAAATACCACAAAAATGCAAGTAAAATAGAAACACTGGAACTGACCAATCAACCCTTCTCCCTGAGCTCTTAGCTAAACACCCTGTGCCAGACCAGTTCCAACTAGTTAACTTACTCCCATTAAGTGGAGGCAGGCCCCAGCCAGCACAAGATGGCATAGCAGGAAACACAAGAATCACACAAATAGATCTGGATACAGCAAAACCTGTAACCTGACTATGCTAAATATATTTAAACTCTGTTTAGGTAGTTTTAACACAGGAGAACAGATACACACTTAACTATATCAGTGGCAAACAAGAGCAAACTGATTTAAACAAATTAACCAATTAACCAATAAAAAATGCTCAAACCTGAGCCCTATTCCAGCAACCTTCAATCAGATGAGTTCTAACTGCACACTCCTGCCACTAGAGTGCAGGGGAACTATCTCCAACAAAGGATGGCCTGGTTTAGTGCTCAAGTTATGCAAACAGAACTAGATTCAGCAGGTCTGAATCTAGTCTATGATACAGCAAACAAAGTGCACCAATTTCAAAAAGAAACAGTTCAAATACGCAGGCACAATAAACATTCAACCATCAATTCCCAGCTCAGAAGGCCAGAATCTACCCTCTCCTCCTACAAGAGTGCAGACTACAAATCTTCTTAATACAAAATAACTGACCTGAAGCCCAAGTGCTTAAACCAGAACTAAGACACTTTTAGAATAATAGACACACTAAGCCTTCAACCAGCAATTCCCAACTTAGAAGGATGTAAGTTACCACTACTGTCACAAGAATGTAGACCACAAACCTTACTAATGTAAAACAACAGGCTTGAAGCCCACGTGCTTAAACCAAAAGGCTTAGAATAACAGTTACAATTTAATCAGGCTACTAACAAGCAGTAATACATGTCAATTGAATATTTTAAGAACAAGCAGCAAAAGCAAAATAAAGTAATAAAGTAGGAAAAACACAAATACAGTAAAAACAGATGAATAAAGTGCACTTTTAGGTTAAGTGGGAAGGGAGGAAACAAGATAATTCAAGGTTGAGAAACTAACTGGGTGGATCTTCCCAAATGATCTCTGTGCTCATTAAATTGAGATGATGAGATGGGACTGGGAGGACTGTCCAAAATTAGATTTATAGTAGGGGAGGGCAACTCAAAAGCCACCAAATTTAAGAACAAGGAATTCTTAATTAACTTTTTAAACTGAGCCTAGCCAAGAACTCTTAAAACTCATATAGAACAGAAAACTTAAAACAAAACAAATGTAATGCTAGAGTAAAATACAAAACAGAAGTGATCAGACCTTAAATGAAGGGCTTCAATTCAAAATAAAAGGCAGCCAGAGATCAGCAATATTCAGAGCAAGCAGGCCAAGCAAACCCTTAGCTAAATAGAGATATTTCTAAATAAAAGTAATGCTGTTTCTCAGCTCCCCCCCCACTACTTAACTGATGTTATTCACAATTTGGAAAGGAATTCTTAGTTAACATTTTTAACTGACCCTAGCCAAGAACTCTTAAAACTCCAACAGAACAGAAAACTTAAAGCAAAACAAATGCAATACTAGAATAAGATACAAAATAGAAGTGATCAAACCTTAAATGAAGAGCTTCAATGCAAAATAAAATGCAGCCAGAGATCAGCAATATTCAGAGCAAGCAGGCCAAACAAACACTTTCTGTACATAAAACACTATAATCACTGGGTGTACAAATTTTAATGATCAATGCTATTTGTCTTTTTTTTTCACGGACTGCTATATCTGCTTTTTTCACATCTGTTTTGTGAACTGCTGTTAACGGGTGATCCCATGTGATATAAACTTCATCAGTCTCTATGATGCTTTTTGGCTCATATTTCCAATGCATCTCAATGCTTCCGCAATCCCCAGTTCAACAGTCATGCCACATTATTGTGTCTTTCAGTCTACAGTCCCTCTGCCATGAGTGTATCACACCCAGCAAGAAGGTCTGCAACTGTTTCCAGTTCTGTTTTACAGAACCTGCATTAGTCTCTTTCTCCCACATATTCAATGGACTTTTTAAACTAATGTGACATAGTCCACCAAGATTAACCTTTCACCTTTTGGTTTAAATTCAGCTCTCTTTAACCATTACTCTGCCACATCCTGATCAACATGAGGCTGTTCCAGGAGTTTTCTGTATTTTCAGATATAGTTATGACTTGTCCACATTTCTTGCCTTCTCATCTGATCCTTCTCCTTATAGTCTTTCTTTTGTTTTTTGGCACATTCAGTTGTGCTTGATTTTTTTTGTCAACCTCTGGTTTGATTCCCATTCCTGCTTGACACCACTAGGCTTCTGCTACACTAAGCAGAGAAGTCATCATAGACTTGTTCTCCTCATGTTTTAAAACTTACACTAGGTTTAGATTTGGTGATCTCAGCAGATATGGATGCAGTCCTATGATTGCAGACCTATGCATGTAATCAGTTTGGAGGAGGCCCATACCTCCTTCAAAATGAAGAATATATAAGCTTGGTATACACTAATTTTTATAAATTATTTGATAACATGAAGCATTTTTCTTGTTTTCCTCTCCAACTAATCCAGTACCATTTGGGGCCATTCAATCACCAAAACTAAGTTAGAACAGGAAGAGCAAATTGGGTTATAGCTTGGACTCTGTTCCTAGACATCAGGGCTGTTTTCAGGTTACTTTTAGTCTTCTAAAATATTCCTTATTGAGTTTTGTTTGCATTTGTTCATGTTTTAATGTCCATCCTTCATTAATTCCAAAATATTGATATATTCCTTCTTGCTCAAGTTCATTTATATCACATTCCTGTACCAGGCTATTTTCTTGGTGCTGCAGCTTTCCTGCTTTAAACATTTATCAAGACCAAATGACATTCTTGCATCACCTGAGAAAGTTTTGACCATTTGCAATAGTGCTTTCTGCTCCTCACCTGATGAACTGTACAGTTTTAAATCATCCACAAAAAGAAGATAAGTCTTTGCACTTTGTTGTTCTTTTGGAGCTAAAATGTAATCATGACCTAATATGCTAAGTAGACAGCTTAATGGGTTAAGGCAAGATAAAAGAGCAGCAGTGACTAAGAGTCAGCCTGGAATACCCCCCTCTGAGTTTTTATCACTGGGATAATCATTTGTCCTTTATCATGGCTTAGCTGCAAAGTGGTTTGCTACTGTTTTATGGTCACTGTGATGTAATTAATCAATGTGGGGTGTATCTTATACATTTGTAAGCACTCCTTGATCCATAAATGTGGGATGTTGTCAGATGTTTTTTGTATTCTATCCATGCCATCCCTAGATTTTTCTCTTTTTACATTTTCCATTGTGATTTTAACAACAAATGATCCTTTGTTCCATATGACTTTTTTGTTACCCTTTTGTTCTATTGTCATGATTGAGTTTTCTTCTAAGTGACTGTAAACTCTATCTGCATCAGTTCTAATATATAGTTTATACATCCTTGGAAGGCAAGTTATTGGTCTATACTTTTTAGGATAACTTGCAAGTTCATTCTTATACATTTTTCCTGATGTTAACTAGGCTGGTGTTTGTTTGGGATGCTTATATAAGCAGTTTTTAAGGGTCTATATTATAAACTCGAACACTTACCTTATTGAATCCGTAAACATCGACTCATCCTTATCGAACTGCGAAAACATCGAACGCCCAGAAAAGTGAAACCAGAAACATTGAATCGTCATGGTTGGCCTTCTGCGGTATAGCTCCCTAAGGTAAGTGTGCAATAGTTATGGACTTTAGGGTTAGGGTGCGGGTTAAGGTAAGTGCATAGATGGTAATGCATGTTAGATTTAGTGTAGGGTTTTGTTAAGTGTATGTGTGTGGATTATTTAGTTTGGGTTTAGCTTTTTAAGTTAAGTGTGTGATAGTTATGGACCTTAGGATTAGGGTGCGGGTTAAGTTAAGTGCATACATGGTGGTATATAAAAGATTTAGTGTAGGGTTAGAAGTAGGGTTTAGTTTAGGGTTAGAAGTAGGGTTTTGGTTAGTGTATGTATGTGGTTTATTTAGTTTGTTTGTGTAGGTAGTATGTAGCGGGCGGTAGGGTGGGACAAGTATGATAGTTTGATGTTTTGAATTTCGTGGTTTAGGGCATTCGGTGTTTATGCGGATGGATAAGGACGAGTCGATGTTTAGGGATTCAATAAGGTAAGCGTTCGAGTTTATAATATAGACCCGTTTTTGATGAGGGCTAAATCTTTGTGTAAAGACATTAATACTTTTAACAAACAGTTAGATTCTGCATCTGGGCCTAGTCTTTTCCATTTAGGAGCTTTTCTTAATTTTGTTTCAATTTCTCTGGCCATTACTTCATCCCATTTCATATCTTGTACATTTGAATTTCTTACTGTTTCTTTTACTTCTTCTTTCTATTCATCATTTGTGTTATGCTCCACAGGGTCTTCATAGATATCTCTCCAAAATGTGTCTATTTATTCTTTTTTGGTAGTGTTTGTATTCCTTTTGCTTTATTTCTCAATTCTCTATAAACCTTTTTAGAGTCATCAATGAATTGTTTATTTTGTACTTTTCTTTTATATTTATCTGCATATCTTCTAAGTTTTTCTGCCTGTGCTGATAATCTTTAATTTATTATTTGCAATAGTGTACAATAGATCCTGGTCTGATACTGTGTATTCCTTTTATCAAGTCTGTCTTTCTAAGTATTTTTGTTGATCTAGTCCCTCTTCTATACTCTTCTAACAGTGACACATTATCTAAATTACACTATAGTTTTCTTTATTCGATACTTCCATGATGGCATTTGATTTCTTGCCTTCCTTTGCCTTTTTGCCCTGTGTTTTTGTGGTAAGAATGTATCTGTTGTTAAATTAACTGCTCAGTAATATAGTCTATTTAAATTTGTTACATCACACGAGTTTCTGTTAAGAGTCTTGATTACTGTGTTCATTTGTTTTATCAGGCTTCTAACATTTTTGGTTCTTATTGACTTTCTGTAATCTATATCTTTCATTGACCTTAATGTGTATATCCATCTCTAGTAAACCAAGCAACTCTTCCCTTAGATCATTTTTTCTAAACTGAGGGCACAGTCTTTGTTCTCCTTTTCCTTCAGACATTCTACAGAAAGTCCCAGAACATCTTCCTGTACCATCCCTTACTTTTTCATATGGGAATTCACTGGCCTATCACTCCACAGCATTGACTGTCTGTTAGATGTTTATTATGTACAAATGTTTACACATGATACAATAAATAAGCTTTTGAAACAAGTAAGTAAGTAAATAAGTAACTAACTAAATAAATAAGATGTCTGAAAAATATTGGAAATTCCAAACTAGTTCAACATGTAGATGATTCTACCATTGCTATTTCCAGTGACGCTCCAATTACTTAATTTCCTTCCTACAAAATTTCTTCCATTTACTGAAACCCTGATTCTTATTTTAAATACTTCCAAACATTTCCAACGCCAAGTGTACACTTTTCTCTCCTAAACTTTCATATATGGGCACGTTAACTATTTCACCCTCATATTTTGATTCTGTTAATGGTAATTCCAGTAAAACTCTTAGTTGTTCTTCAGTTGACTCTTCACCCTTTGAAGTTCCCTCAGCCATAATACTTCTACTAAATCTTGAAAATCAGATAAATATCTTGTACTCTTACAGGAAGAAGGCAATCATAAATACAGTGTCACATTAGGCAACTTATATAAAATCATTAATCATTCCAAACAAATGAAAACATAGTTTTATTGCTCAGTCTTTGGACCAATGTAAGTACCTGCCTGACACATAAACTGGAGGAATCTTACAATAAAAGTGTACAGTTTGCTACATATCATAACAGTTTCACCCATCAGTGCTTTAATTTCAAGAATTTGGCTGGTTGGAATTTAGTAATCTTTTCACTTCCACACAAAGAATCATAGCACATAAATTGCTTTACAAAGCCAACTAACCTACCTTAGCTGCTGCTATTATCTGGAGAGCTCCTACATGAACATGTACATATTCTACGCTTTACCTAATCCAATGTTCCATTAACACTAAATAGATATGGAGACACCTTGGTTTCTGTCTCTTTAAGTAAAATTTGGAATAAGCTCCAATCTGATAAAAAGAATCACAAAGGATTTACACAAATTTAAATCCATCCTAACTTTAGATTTTCATAAGAACTAAATTTGCAACTACAGTACCACCCAAGATTCACCATAGCTAAAATTTTCATCACTAAAATATTTGATTTTTCTTACTACTGTGTAGCTGAATTTACAAATGCAGTACGAGCTAAGCTTTTACTTCGTTTTCTAAAAGACTCACTTGACTACTATTCTTCAACTTTTTACTACACTGTATAGTGCATAATTGTATCCCTAGTTTATCTATGTCTTAGTGTTTCTTCTGTCCATTATCTTTTGCTCCCTAGCTCTATTTACTTCCAATTTTATTGTCCTACTTGAAAGGCTTCTATTCTTCTATTAATTTTATTTTTTTTACATTATATATCACCAACATTCAACTTATAGATCAATAGATCACTGTTGCAGAAGCCAAACAATATGGGTCTTAACCCTCATAACTGACCATCTTTTCAAAGCTTAAGGGTGCCTTCTTCATGTTCTACCTGTCAGGAGCTCAAGGGTAGAAACATAAAAGACACTATCAGAGTTATTTCGCTTTCAAAGAGTGCTCCTTCTGTGGATCCTGTGGAACTATAGGTCGGCTAGCAATCCTTCAAGGCTGGGCATATAAGTCCCCAGTTGAGAAAAACCTTCTACAAAAAAGTATTTGTCTGAGGACAACTTGTGTTTTCTGTCTAAATAATTGTTTTAGCTATGAAACTTAACAGTTAAGGATGCATTTATAAGGGAGTAAATACCTATGTGCAATTTTTGTGTGAAAAAAAATATTTTTTTGACTAAAATGTTAGTTAAGTTTTGTGTATTTGTATTTTTGGATCAGTATACTGTGCTTGTAAGGGGCTGTCATTGGTTTATCTACATCAGAACTACTTGTTCTTTACCTTATCTTTTACAGAATCATCCAGGCTCCACTATTTAACTTTGAGCTCTCTTTCTCAACTTACCAATGGAGCATCTGCTGTCTTCTCAGTCTCACCTTCCACTGACCACAAGAACAAGTAACTTGTGTGAGAGTCTTGAGTGTCACAGGTGGGTGACTCTTCTGTGGCTGCCAGTTGTTCCTCAGTCCACTTATCTTTGCCCCTAGTCCCCTTGGTGTAGCATATGCAGCCACCAAAGAATGGGAGATTAGCCATATCCTCTGGAGCTTTAGGGTTTCCCTTGGTTGGCAAAGAAGAAGCATTCTTGTCAGTCTCAGATGAAGGGGAAGGTGAAGGTCCTTCACTTATCTGGGATAGGGAACCTGTATCAGGGAATAGTATGTCTTCTATCAGTCAATCATTTTCCAATGGAGAATCCCAAGAAAAGGGAACATTATGAGAAAGCTTGCCAGTCTCCCATTTCTATTTCTTTGGATAGGAAACTTTACTAGGATTTGTTAAAGAGCTCATTAGTACATTCTCCTTGACTTCCTGTTTGAGCAAGGAAAGAAAAAAGAGTTTCATCGCTTTATGACTTGTATTTTCATTCTGAAGAGCAGACATTACAGGAGGGGTGTTTATTCTTAAGGAATTTCTTCTCAATTTAAACGTTATGATTCCGTGAAATTTATGCTTTCAGATTTCTTTTTTGAAGATTTATATTTTTCTTACTTTTATGTAAGATGAAAGTGATTTTTTCCAGTGGGAGCAGAATTAACTTCATATAGTATTGAAAATGTATTATCTTTTGTTATGTTGGATATACCTGATATTAGAGCTGCTACTCCTGTGTTGCCTGCTTTAGAGAATGTTTTTTTTCACTCTGTTTAGCCAACCTGATAGTCCATCTACTACTCCTAGGAAGTCAGGCAGGTTACACAGGGTCTGAATGGAGAGATAAGTCAGCAAGCAAAGGAGAGTAGTATTGCTGAAATTGAATTCATCCTCAAGTCTTGGTGAGTACCTTTATGAGGTGGACCCTGTTTTTCACAAAATTTCACCAAGACAGCACTGATATATAGACTGTATTTGTATAGCATATATCATGGACAGAAGTAGGTCAAAAATGTAAAAAAGATAGCTGGGTGCACATGACACAGGATAAAAAAGTGCCCAATCCTGGTAGGTGCACTGATGCCAGGAGTGGAAAAAATGTCAGAGTAGAATCCTCAAAATACGGAAACATTCCTACAATGGGGTCAGGCCAGGCCCAGGGGGAGGATGACCCCCCCCCCCATTGTAAGTGAAAGTAGCAGTCCACAAACATCATAAAAACTGATAAGCCAAAGAACAGCCATAAAGATGAGAGCATGGACTATTGAGGATAAGAAAAAAAATGATGTATTGTTACTATTATGCAAAAAGCCCAGAATTTCCAGACACAAGATATACAAAAAGATTAAGAGAGAAATTAGAGGAAAGAAAAATACTTCCACAAGAAAAACTGTCATAAGCCTCAAATAAAATTTTGTGTTCATTAGTTCAACAGATTTGCAAAAACAGTATACAGACCAAGACACTTTGATCTGTTTGGAAAAAGAAGCATCTGAGGATGTGGGAAAATATAAGCAACAAAACCTTGAGATTTTCATAAAGTATAAAAAAGAAATATGGACATAGGAAAGAAAGACAAATTTGACACGGTGTAATATTTATGCAAAGGCAAAAGCCAAATTAATCAGTAGAAAGAAGGCAGCCCCAAAGATATTCAAAGAAAAATACAGGCAAAGGCATCTAGATATGGAAAATTTTCACAATAAAAAATATCACAAAGATGGAGTGTAGAAAAGAAGATTAGTAAAGTAGAAATTAAAACAAAAGAAGTTGAAGTTATGGAGTGCCTGGGAAGTGAAGGATTTGGTGTAGTAGGTCTAACACAGATGCATCACAGCATGATGGAACTAGTCCCCAAAGTAAGGAGAAACAGAAAGAACAGGAAACATCTGAAGAAGAAATATGGACATGGAAAGAAAAAGAGATTTAATATGGTGTAATAGCTATGCAAAGTAGAAAGCAACACTAATCAATACAAAACAGCAGCATCAAAAATATTTGAATAGAAATACAGGCAAAGGAATCCAGACATGGCAAACTTTACAATACAAAAAATAAGAACACAAAGAGGAGAAGCAGAAAAGGAGATTAGTAATGGGGAAGTTAAAGAAATAGAAAATAGAAGTTATGTTCTTACCATAACGTTCCATGTTAGTTGTCTTCTTCTCGCCTTCTTCTTGCTGGATGGGTTCTAAAAGCTCGAGAGTTGGTTCCACCGCTCGAGGCTCCCCTATATCCCACAATGCTAGGCGTGAGTTACCTCAGATCTCGTTTGTAAGCTAGGCACTGCCTATAATAGTAGTAAAATAACTAGTAACAAAGTCCACCTCTATAAACAAGGGAGAAGAGAAGGGTGACCTACATCCTGATCCAGGAAATATGCACAGCAGAGCATATACCTAAAGTAAAGAGGTGGTAGAAAGAGAGGTCACAATCAAAACTCCTCTAGGTCTGTCCAGGCCAGGGGAAGGAGGTGGGGCCTTGAAGAAGGCGAAGAAGACAACTAACATGGAACGTTATGGTAAGAACATAACTTCTATATGTTAAGTTGTCTATCTCGCCTTCATTCTTGCTGGATGGGACCGTGTCCCTAGCACCTTGTCCCGGGTGGCCTAACGGAACAGACTCTTGAGAACAGTGGAACCAAAGTTAGCTCTATGTCTAGAGGCTAAATCCAACTTATAATGAGAAATGAAAGTGTGAGGAGTAGCCCAAGTAGCCGCTGCACAAATGGTGTCAATAGGCAGTCTATCTTGGAAGGCTATAGAAGTAGCCAAGGCTCTGGTAGAATGGGCTTTAGGTTTGCTAGGCAGCTTTTGGTGTCTAATTTCATACACAAGGGAAATCAGGGATGTTAGCCATCTGGATAATGATACCTTTGAAACTGAAAGTCCCTTTCTGCCTTCTGCATAAGAGACGAACAGCTGGTCAGATTTTCTGAATTGTTTTGTTCTATCCAAATAGTACCTTAACTGACGATGAACATCTAGCCAATGTAATCTTTGTTCAGATCTGTTAGAATATTCTGGAAAAACACCGGAGGTCAATGCTTTGATTTAGGTTAGCCGTGGAGGCTATTTTAGGTAAGGACGGGTTGGTTCGTAAGGATACTCTGTCCTTATGGAACAACAGATAAGGAGGTCGACAGCTGAGTGCATGAAGTTCTGAAACTCTTCTAGCTGAAGTAATAGCTACTAGAAAGAGAGTCTTCCATGATAGTAATTTTAAAGAACAGGAGGATGCAGGCTCGAAAGGGGAAGAATTAAAGAACTGAGAACTAAATTTAGGTCCCAAGGAGGAGGAGGATTTCTTAGGAGGTCTGAGTAGAAAAACTCCTTCAAAAAGGCTTTGCAAAGCTTGTGGGACATGATGGCAGAATCTGAAATGCCCACATGAAAGTTAGAAATAGCTGCCAATTGAACTTTAAGAGTAGAAGGAGATGAACCTGCATGGAAGAGTTCAGCTAGAAAATCAAGGACCATTTGGATGGAAGCAGTGAAAGGATCTATTTCCTTCCTTGAGCCCAATAGGCTAACGTTCCACTTACTCAAATAAATCTTCGAGTGGAAGATTTATGGAAGCTATCAAAATATCTCGAACAGAGTGAGATATTTGAGGAAGCCTGGCTAAAGTTGGAATTGGAGGAACCAAGCAGTGAGGTTCAGAGAGGGAAGGGAGCGATGAAACTGACCCGACTGATGGATCAAAAGATCTGGAACTAGGTCCAGATGCCAAGGTCGCTCCAACAGAAACTGATGTAGAAAGGGGAACCAAACTTGTCGAGGCCAGTAAGGAGCAATGAGGATCAAGGAGGCCTTCTGAGTGATAGCTTTCTGTATCACTTGAGAGATTGGTGGGAAGGGAGGAAATGCATACAGAAGTCCCCGGGGCCAAACTTGGACTAGAGCGTCTCTGCTGGGTTGGCCTGGTAGCGGGAATAGGGTGAAATAATCTCTGCACTTGCTGTTTTGGGGAGTAGCAAAAAGATCGCAGCAAGGCTGACCCCACTTGAGAAAAATTTCTCTCACTACAGAGTCTTTCAGAGACCACTCGTGAGGCATGAGGATAGCTCTGCTCAACTTGTCCGCAATTTGATTGGACTTCCGGGATGTGCGTTGCTATCAGAAACCGCTGAGAAGAAATCGCCCATTGCCACAGTCTGAGTGCTTCTCGACACAGGGGTAGGACCTGGTTCCGCCTTGTTTGTTGATATACCACACTACAGACATATTGTCCGTCTGGATTGCTATCGTTCCCAAGGGAAGAGAGTCTTGAAGGGCTTGCAACGCTAAAAGCACTGCTCTCATCTCTAGAACATTTATGTGCAAGTGGCATTCGTCTGGTTGCCATGTGCCCTGGACAGTTCTGCCCTGATAATGCCCCCACCCGATCAGGGAGGCGTCCGTTGTCAGAGTAGCAACCGGAGGAAGGAACAAAGGGTCTTCCCAATAAGAGCTGAGGAAGACATCCACCACAGAAGATGATTTCTGCATGTTTGTGTGATTATAATGGTGTGAGACATTGGAAGTTGCTGGTACGACCATTGCGTGAAGAGCATCCATTGAAGGATTCTCATGTGGAATCTGGCTAATGGAAGCAGAGGTATGGCAGCCGCCATAATCCCCAACACTATCAGAACTAACCTGGCTTTGATTCTGTTGCTGCTGAAGAGGAGAGACCATTTTGTGTATGTCTGTTATTCTCTGATCTGTTAGTCTCAGACATGTTGATTGTGTCTAGATTTGCCTATGAAGGTAATAGTACGACAAGGCGACAAAACAGACTTTTCGAATTTATTGAAATGCCTAAATTTCGACAAGTGCGAAAGGTGTAGTCCCTGGCCATTAGAAGAAGATGCTTAGTGGGGTTGTAAGGAGCCAGTCGTCCAAATATGGAAACACCTGGAATCCTTGTCGCCTCAGGTGAGAAGCTACCACTGCCATGCATTTGGTAAACACCGGGGCAGTGGTGAGACCAAAGGGCAGGGCCCTGAATTGAAAATGACTGGTTCCCAGCCTGAAGCGGAGGAATCTTCTGGTTTCATTTTTATGTGATAGTACGCATCCTGAAGATCTATAGAGCACATCCAGCTTCCCTTTCCCAAAAGGGAAGGATGGACTGCAGCGTGACCATCCCAAATCTTGTTTTCTTGACTGACTTGTTCAAGATACTGAGATCCAAAATTGGTCTCCAGTCCCCTGTTTTCTTTGGAACTAAAAAGAACCTGGAGTAGATTCCGGATCCTTGCTGGTCTGCTGGAACTGGCTGAATGCTCTTTTGCAAGCAGCTTTGAAATTTCCAAAGCTGCAAGATCCCTTTGAGCAGGTGGAACATCTGGAAGGGATTTTTGATTGGTTTGGAATGAAGAAGGGAATGGAATAACCCTCGAAATGATGGACTGTACCCATTTGTCTTGAGTCAGGGATAGCCAGGCTTTTGGGTACAGTGACAATCTTCCCCGACTGCCTCGGCAGTCGGGCAACACCTCAGGGATGCTGAAAGGGCTTATCAGAGAAGACTTCATGATTGCCCTGGTTCTGCGGACCCCCTGCCTCTAGGGCAACGTCTACCATTGTTGTTCCCCTCTGCCTCTGGCGGGAACCGACTTTTAAGTCCCTTGAGATTGTTTACGGAACCACATTTTCCCACTTTTCTGGCCTTTGGGGTAAGGCCTAGAAGGAGTAGAAAACGGACTATGGCAGAAAGAGTCTTGCCATCTGTCTCGCACCTAGTCAAGGTTTCTTTCACTTGAGGACCAAAAGAGATGATCCATCTAACGGGAATTAGTGAAAGGGGTCAGTTGCATAACCGCATCCAGGTGCCTGCGTAAGGCCACACCTGTCCCCTGCCCTGCTCACTCCATCAGCCGCATAAGAAAGGAGGCGCATGGAGGAGTTAGCTATGGAGTTCAGGGTAGCCAGCTGAGTGTTCATCTTGTCCTGAAAACCCGCAGCTGTAGGATCCTTCAACATATCACTCGCTTCCTTGATCAAATCCCTTTGAAGACGAGTAAAATGGCATAGGTAGTTCAGCGAATGCATTGCAAAGGTCGCTGACGAGAACATCCGCTTCCATTACTGTCCATAGACCTGGATTCCTTGTTAGGTGGATGGACAGGCACCGAAGGATCAGCTAGTTCCTTCTTGGTGGCAGCAGCTACCACCATAGCATCCACAGAAACACCTTTTGTGAGAAATTGCTTGTCAGTTGGTGCTGTTATAAATTTGGAGGGTCTCCTGGGGGTAGGGTCCACTGAATCAGGAGCCGTCCAGGCCTTCTTTGCAACCACCTGCATGAGGGGATCAAGGGGACACCCAGGAGGTGGAAGGACGAGAGCCAACGCCTCAAGATACACAGATTCATCCTCCGAAGGGTTAAGGGCTGGCCAATTTCCTCTGTTTCAGGATCTCTAGAATGTCTAAGAGACATCTTCAGAAGGGGAACGGGGAACCCTCGAATCCTCTAAATCTGTGTCAGAGGTGACAGACTCAGGTGAGTCTAAGTGCTTCCTCTTACACTTTCTCTTCCTAGGGGCTCCCCTGCCAATTCAGGAGAGGCCTCAGAAGAGGATGAGATCCCCACAGGGGATTCTTGAGGAGCTTGCTCTCTGCGGTCTGGGATGAGGGAGTGAGTCGACATAACCAAAGGCACCCGAGTGGGAGGGGCGGATCGAGCCGACTGTGGAGTCGAACAAGGTTCCAACACACTCCGCATGACCTCGAATGCACCCCTGTCAGGCAGAGCCAGAGGTCCCGCCCGAGAAGCTGAGAACCTCCTCGGCACCGACAGAGATGGCTCGAGGCCGATGTCGGAGCCGAACTCACCAGCGCCGGCACCGAGAGGAGAGGGGTCGGACAAGGGTCCGATGCCACTCACCCCTCGAGCCGACGAGGGAAGCCCGGCGCCGAGATTCTTCAAAGGAAGAAATCAAGACAAATGTATCGGCTCTGACGCTACCACAGTCTCGGTTCCGAGGAGCTCAAAGGAGTCGGAGGAGGAATATTAATTGGAACAAGCTGAGGCATCGACTGATGAGTCGGACTCTGGAGCATTTGGGCCAGTGCCTCGGACTTCAAAAGTCTACTCACTACCCTCTGGAGGTCGTGATCTGATAGCCTCGATGACCTGGAGGAGTGAGATCTATGGCTCGGTGACCTCGATCTCTTTCTAGATGTCGGCTCCGATGGTATGATCAGAGCCGACCCATGACTCTCTAATGCCTCGGAAAACACTGAAACAGCAGTCACAGACTCATCGGCTCCAGCCGGAGCCGATGAAGCAGTAGGCTTCAAAGCCTTAGGCCTTGACTCTGAAGCTGGAGCCGAGGTCCTAGAAGCCTTAGAAGGTTTCCCAGAAGACACAGGAAGGGAACCTTCAGGCTTAATTAAACCCCTCAAAATGAGTATTTTTTCTCTCCTGCAGGACTCTGGGGCTGAAGCCATGGCATACAGCACAAGAGTCCTGCAGGTGTAAAGGTCCCAGGCAGTACACACAAGAAGTGTGACCGTCTGTCACAGACATTTTCTGACAGCACGAGTCACACTTCTTGAAGCCTGAGACCTTTGTATCCTTGGACATACTCAAGGAACCTGAAGTGTAATCACACACAAACACACACACACAGATTACACTGATAGGATTAAAAAGGGAATTATTTAAAAACTAAAGGTAAGTTAATAAAAGTCCCTAAGTAAACACACACACACCCTAAGGAAAGGGAGGAAGGGCCCGAAGGCCTTAGGGAAGAACAATATGTTCTTTATAAAGGAAGGGGCTGGAACTTAAGGTAGTAAGTCCACTACACTAAGGGGAAAGAAATAACACTAAACTAGTCTAAGTTAAAGAATTTAAACTATTCTAACTTTCACTAACCTGGAGCCGGTAGAAAACACACCTCGATCGCTGTAGCGGCAAACGAGATCTGAGGTAACTCACGCCTAGCATTGTGGGATATAGGGGGAGCCTCGAGCCAGTGGAACCAACTGCCGAGCTTTTAGAGTGGCCGAGTCGGAGCCGAGGATCGGCTCCGAACCCATCCAGCAAGAATGAAGGCGAGATAGACAACTTAACATCTGAGGTTATGGAGCAAAGTGAAGGATTTAGTGTAGATAATCTAATTCAGAAAGCACCGCAACAAGATTGAGCAAAGGACATCCAAATTAAGGGAAAACCAGTGGAATGGAAAGCAATCGGTCACGTACCATATGAAGATATTTTGGAGCCTTCCACAGGAAACCAATATAAACGTTCACAGCAAGGGAAGGAACAGGACACTGTGGAAACTCTGACACAGTCAATGTTGAGGAGTGATAGGCCAGTGAGTTCCCATATGACAGAGCAATGGATGGCAAAGGATGAAATTGAAGAGAATGTGCCACAGGAAGATGCTACAGAACTTTCTATAGAATGCCGGCAGGAAATGGAAAACAAAAAAATGTGCCCTCAGTTTAGAAGAAAATGAGCTAAGAGAAGAGTTGCTTTATTTAATAGAGACATCTAGAATATTAAGATCAATGCAAGGAATAGACTGCAGAAGATCAATAAAACCCAAAACTCAGAAGTTTGATAAAACAAATGAACACAGTAATGAAGCCTATTCATAGAGATCCATGCAATATAACAGAAGTAAACAGGGTATATTACTGTGCAGCTAAATTAATAACTGATAAAGTTCTACCACAAGAACATAGGGTAGTGAGGGAAAGGAAGGGGAGAAATCAAATACCATCATGGAAGAATCGTACAGAGAAAACTCTAAAGCAACTATGAAGTGTCATTGTTAGAAGAGTATAAAAAAAGGAACAGATCAACAAAAATGCTTAGAATGAGAGACATGATAAAAGCAATGCACAGTATTAGAACAGATCAAGATCTATCATGCACTATTGCAAATGTTGTCTTTCGGCTTTTCCCAGTTAGGGGACACCACAGCGGAACTCCGGTCCGCTAATGATTGGCAGTAGATTTTCACAGTGCCAAGTTGCCAGCTCAATGCCCAACCTTCAATGAAGGCATGCCCATTCACACATGTCTTTCAGAATGCCGCTCGACCCGCGGGGAGGACATACAAACTCCTCACAGAAGGCACTCCCCCTCACTCCAGCCAAGAATCGAACTGGAGAACCTCTTGCTGTGAGGCAACAATGCTACCGCTGCATCACTGTGGTATAAACTAAAAATCTCAACACAGGTGGAAAAACTTAGAAGATACACAGATAAATATTAAGGAAAAGTACAAAACAAGCAATTTATTGATGACCCAAAAAAAGTTTTATAGGGAACTGGGAAACAAGGTAAAAGGAATTGAAAGACCACCAAAAAAAAAAAAAGAAATAGATATATTTTGGAGAAGTATTTATGAAGATCCTGTGGAACATAACAAAGATGCTAAATGGATAGAAGACGTAAAAGAAGGAATAAAAAGTTTAAAGATACAGGATATGAAATGGGATGAAGTAACAGCCAGAGAGATTGAAACAAAGTTAAGAAAAGCCTCTAACTGGAGAATCCCATGCCCAGATGCAGTACCTAACTTCTGGTTAAAAGTATTAAGATCTCTGCACAAAGATTGAGCCATGAGTAAGAACTATTTATATGTGTTCCCCAAACAGACACTAACCTGGCTAACAACAAGAAAAACAATGCTCCTACTTAAGAGTGAACCTGCAAGCTACCCTAAAAATTATAGAGCAATAACTTGCCTCCTGACAACATATAAACTAAACACTGGAATTGATGCCGACAGAGTTTATTGTCATTTAGAAGAAAACTCAATTATGGCAATAGAACAAAAGGGCAACAAAAGAAAGTCATATGGAACAAAGAATCATTTGTTGTTAACTAAAGTCATAGTAGAGAACTGTAAAAAGGAGAAGAATCTATGTATGGCATGGATTGACTACAAAAAGCATTTGATAGTATCCCGCATTCATGGATAAAAGAGCGCTTAAAATGTATAAGATACACCCTACACCGACCGACTACATTACAGTGAACATGAAACAGTGGCAGACCACTTTGCAATTAAGCCATGATAAAAGAGAAATTATTATCCCAGGGATAAAAATTCAATGGGGAATATTCCAGGATGACTCTTTGTCAGCACTGCTATTCTGTCTTGCCCTTAACCCATTAAACTGTCTACTTAACAACTTAGGCCATGGTTATAAGTTGGCTCCTAGAAAACAACAAAGTGTAAAGACTTCTCATCTTCTCTTTATTGATGATTTAAAACAGTACAGCTCATCAGCTGAGTAGCTGAAAGCAAAAGTGCAAGTTGTCAAAACTTCTTCAGATGATGTAAGAATGTAATTTGGTCTTGGAATATGTGCAAAATCAACCTTTAAAGCAAGAAGACTGCGACACCAAGAAAATATCAGTTTGGGACAAGAATGTGATATAGAAGAACTTGAGCAAGAGGGAGTGTATAAATATTTGGGAATTGATGAAAGATCAACAATAAAACATGAACAAATGTGAATACAACTTAGTAAAGAATACTTTAGAAGACTTTCCTGAAAACAGTGTTGACATCTAGGAACAAAATTCAAGCTATAAACCAATTTGCTGTTTCTGTCCTAACTTACTGTTTTGGAGTGACTGACTGACCCCAAAACCTGTTGGATAGATTAGGCAGGAGAATGAGAAGGATGCTTCATGCTTGCCAAATGATTTAAAAAAATCACCGCATACCAAGATTATATATTCCCTGTTCCAAAGGAGAGATGGGCCTTCTTGAAATTGATTACATGTATAGATCTGCAATTGTGGGACTGCACACATATCTGCTGACCTCAAAAGACCCAAATGTATTGAAAGTTTTGAAACATGAGAAGAACAAATCTAAGATGATTTCTCTGCTTAGTCTAGCAGAAGCATATCAGCATCAAGTAGAAATGGAAATTGTCAAAGGAAAAATATACTTTAAAAATGATCAAAACACGGTAGGTTCAGGTTAAGGCACTTTAATCTTGCAGCAAGGAGACAAAAACGTGCTAATACAGAGTTTGTCTAACTAGAATCAGGAAATGCAGGTATTCTTATACATTTTCTAATAAGACATTGCCTACCAAGCTGACATAGTGAATCACAAGTTTTGTCATCATCATTTGGTAGTGATTGTTCTTACAATATTCTGCTGGTACTATCAATTTTTATGAGAAACTTCCTAAGAAAAACAACGTGGCCTTGGCTACCACCTGTTAGATATATGCAATGTTACCATTCAAGGTACTATGGCTAATTCGAGCACAAAGCAAGTATAGATTGCAGTTCATTTCTCTAACAGTCCTTTTGTCTATGTTATCTCTAACTTCTGCAGCTGTGCATGTTCTCATACTTCGAACAGAGCTAATTGTTTAAAATCATTACATTACAGAATATAGCATTGTTCATTAATTTCTTCCTGACCTAGCAGATAATCACCTGCTTCTCAAGTACATTTCCAAAAGGCATAAACATGAATATTGCTGTGCTAGCAATTACTAGGTCAGAGGGCATCTTGCAAGTTTCAGAAAGCACACTGCAGTTTCAAAAAGCATCTTTTCAGTCTCATATGAAACTCAACTGTATATAAAACTGCACATATAGAATAGAATGAAAAACGTGTTAACTTATTTAGCTTCTAATTAGCATTAAGCACACACATTAATACATATTTTTCTGACATTTCCCCCCTGTTAATACTTTTTAATTCTATTTTCAAAAGAATAAACAGTTTGCTTCTTCTCCTAACCTCTTCCATTCAGGATTTGCAGTTAAGAAAGTCATTCAGTTTAAACTTATGAAAGTGTTTTACATTCTAACAATTCTTCAATTTCAGTACTTTGATAGAAAGTCTCAGAAACTGATATGCCTATAAATTCTCTGATTAACTTTTTCATGCAGGGAATACCACAACAAATTCATGCTCCTAATAGGAGTAATCCCACACAAATGACAATCAGGATGTTCATTAAGATGGAACCCCACACCCCAAACAAATTCTGAAAAAAGTCCATCAGAGGGTTTGGGCTTGGTTTGGTCATGGCCGACACTTGCTGTATCACCTCAAGGTGGTCGTTTATCTCATGTTGATGATCAGGTATATATGCACAGCACTCTTCTTTGATTAAAGCACACGTACCACCTCTCGCCACTAGGGTGAAGTCAAGAGCCATTCGGTTCTGGAGCAGTACAGTTCTCATAGCATTCAGTTCATCAGTTATCAATTCAAGAGCAGAAAAAGTTGCATTACTCATTACTTTGAGAAGTTTAGACAGTTTTCACAGCTCCCAAATCGATTTCACTGTGCCATATGCAGGTAATATGCCTGCCCACGATATGACAGCATCACTCAAGTCCATGTGCATCAGCTTGGTACCCACAGTATGATGGTCTTTCCAGCCCACCTCGATCCGTCCCACTGGATTTTCAGGCTTCCTGACAGCTTTCTTGGCTACGTCTCTGGTATTTTGAATATTTCCCTGAGGCAAAACTGCAGTGTGTCATATGGCCGGGACCAGGTACCCCAAAAAACAACTTCCGGACCAATTCTCAGGTAACCATTTATATGCTTTCTTACCACACACAAAATAACAATCCTCTACCTTAGTAGTTACTTTGTTATGAAATGGCTGCCCTGCATGAAACATTTTCCTGTCTATTACAGACAGTTGCTTAAAAAGTACAGGATTACGTTGCACTTGATCTACAGTCTTATGCATGGACTCAAGAAATGAGTCATAATTCGAATTACAAACTGTACCCATTTTGTTTGCTTTGGTATAATGTTTGTAATGTACAGTCACATTGCACCTGCTCCAACCCACTTGAATTGTGTCATTCTTATAAAAACATACAATTCCCTTTTGTGTCACAGGCAAATACAGTGCTACTTTATCATATGCTTTAATAGCTACGGTGTCATAAACCAAATTTTCCCAGGTCTCATTGACCCCTAGGGGGACTGCAGTCATGAATAACCCCCCATATGCTATTGGTATGGCTGTGCAAATCCAGCAATTCGAAACATTAAAAGTCTCAGCATACACACGTGTAATTGCCTGATAAGTATTAAAGTTCAGGTGCCAGTCTATGGTCGGCTCATCACGTTTAATCAGTTCAACTTTTGTGGCTGGGAAAAGGAAAGGCCACAATAAAAAGATCAATGTTATCAGTATAGCTATCAGAATAATTATGCAAGTTTTCTGAGGTCATTCTGCATCTCTGTTTGCTCTATACCTGGTCAATTTGTTCTCGTTGTACAACAGTAACAAGGTTTTTGTCCAGTTCAAAGTTCTTAACCAGTTTACAGTGTGTCAAATTAATCCAGAATGCTTGCTCCGCAATCTTGACTGCAGTGGGTGTCGACAGTAGTACCTGGTACAGTCCTTCCCACTTTGGAGAACTCCAGTTTTTTCTCTTCACCACCTTCACCCAGACCCATGCGCCTGGGGCTACTGCTGCTTCCGATGGTCTGGTTTGCTCTTTATCTGAAACAGAATTTAACTGCAAAAGTTTGTTATTCAAAAATCGCCTCATATACCCTGCAAGTGAACTGTCAGCGTCCTGCTCTGCAGGCATGAGAGGTTTCCATTGAGGTGTATAATATGCCCTCCCAAACAGAACTTCAAAAGTAGTTAACCCTTTTGCATTTGGAAGAGTTCTCATGATCAACAGTGCCAGAGGTAAATAGTGCACCCAGTTCTTTTGTGTCTCACTAATCAATTTTCTAAGCTTGTTTTTCAAAACCCCATTATGCCTCTCTACTAATCCTGCAGATTGGGGATGGTATGCACAATGATGTTTCAGAGAAATCCCGAAATAACGGCTAAGTTGTTGTATAGTTTGATTTACAAAGTGTGTGCCATTGTCACTATAAATCTTTTCCGGTATGCCAAATCTAGGAATAATTTCTTTAATGAGGACTTTTTCAACAGTAGCTGCATCTGGAGTTTTAGTTGGAAAAGCTTCCACCCATTTGGAAAACATATCTATAATGACAAGGCAGTACTTCTTATTTTCGCATTTGTTCAGCTCTATAAAGTCCATACAAGTAGTATGGAACGGATACTGTCGTAAAGGAAACTCCCTTGCTTAGTTTCAATTCCCCTTGTGCATGATGCTTGTTACAAACATGGCATGCTGCACAAAACTTTTTTGTGTAGTTTGTAAATCCATACGTCGTAAACACTCGACTCACTAACTGTACCATCCCCCCTGTTGAGACATGGCACTGCCCATGGCTCAACATAGCTGCATATCTAATCAAGTTAGATGGTAAAATTGGTTTCTTTTCTTTGGAGATGTACAGTCCTTTCTCAAGGATTGCTCCTCGTTTTATCCACTTCTGTTTTTCTACATTTGTAGTAAGTGTTTGCATTGTTTTTAACATTTCTAAGTCTAAAATCTCAGATGGTTGTAATTCCTCACTCAAAAGAAAAACTTCTGAAGCTGAAGCTGCTTGCTTTGCAGCTGTATCAGCCCTCGCATTACCTTTTGAAATCCTATCCTGTTGCTTGGTATGAGCTACGCATTTGCAAATAGCTACTTTCTGAGGTAACTGAATAGAGTCTAGCAAGTCTAAAATAAATTGTGCATGGTTAATCAGTTTACCAGTAAATGTTATCATTCCTTTATTTTTCCACTGCTGCGCAAAAACATGTACAGTAGAAAAAGCATACTGACTGTCAGTAAAAATGTTCACTCTCTTACCTTTTGCCAAGGTACATGCCCTTGTCAAAGCAATCAGTTCTGCTGCTTGTGCAGATAAGTTGTGTGGTAAAGACTTTGCTTCTAAAATCTCAGTATCAGAAACTACTGCATACCCCACTAGATTCTGTCCTGTAGGACCCCTCCTGCACGAGCCATCTACATAGTATGCCACCTCGGCATCATCCAAGGGAACAACTGTAAGGTCTTTTCTGGGTAGTGTCTTTTGCTCAATCTCCTGCAGGCAGCAGTGTGGTTTGCCATCTGCAGGGGTCAGGAGCAAGGTTGATGGATTCAAAGTTGTGCATCGTTCAATTGTCATATGAGGTTGGCTCAACAGTATAGTCATACAGGAAAGATGTCTAGCAGGAGAAAGATATGCTACTTTTTCTTGCAGTAAAATAATTGTGACTGCATGAGGCACTCTCAATGTGAGAGGGTGGAACAATACTACTGAGGCTGAAGCCTGCACTGCCATTGCAGCTGCGACTACTGCTTGTACACAGTGGGGCAAGGATCATGCCACTGGGTCTAGCTGTGATGAATAGTAAGCTATGGGGCGTTATTTGTCCTCATGCTGTTGTGTTAACACTGATGTCATATAACCTTGCTTACAGTCTACAATTTGGAAAAATCATTTATGATAGTTTGGTAATCCTAAAACTAAGGAGGAAACTATCAGTTGTTTCAGTTTGCAGAAAGGTGATTCTGCTTCTGGTGTCCACTGTAATAAATCTTGTGCTGCCATCGGCTTTTTGAATATCAAGTTAGTCAGCGGAGGAGATTCCAAAGCATAGTTTGGAATCCAACTCAGACAGAAGTTAGTAGTAACCAGGAAGGACATCATTTCCTTCTTGGTAGTTGGTTTAGGTGCTTATAATATTGCTGTTTTTCTGTCTTCATCTAATATTCTGCCTTCTTTGGATATTACATATCCCAGGTATTTGACCTGTTTTTTCCAAAGTTGCAGTTTGTTTTTGTTTACCTTGTGTCCTTGAATGGCTAAAAATTGTAATAATGCTATGGTATCCTCTCTGCATTCTTGCTGGGTGGGGGCTGCCAACAGAATGTCGTCTACATAAAGTAAAATCTGACTGCCTTTCGGTGAGATAAATCCCACCAGGTTACTTGCCATTTCTTGTGCGAATATTGTTGGACTTTCACAATATCCCTGTGGTAGTCTCTTATATGTATACTGTTTCCCCTGAAATTTAAATGCAAACCAATATTGGCTGTCAGGGTGTATTGGTATTGAGAAAAATGCATTGCTAATATCTACCACAGAAAAATACTTTTGTTGAGGTTTCAAATCATTCAATAAAGTGTGTGGATCTGGCACCGTAGGTGCCCTGGGTATAACTGCGTCATTTACAGCTTGTAAATCTTTGACCATATGCCATTCTCCATTTGCTTTTCTAACAGGAAATAAGGGTGTATTACATGGTGAATCAGGAGATTCTATTAAGACTCCTTCCTTAAGTAAGGCTGCTATTATAGGTTTGATTCCTATTTCTGCATCCTTTCTTAAGGGATACTGTCTCTTTTGAGGTCTAAATGCTGATTTTGGCATGATAATAACTGGTCCTGCTGTACAAATAAGTCCTACATCTGATTTCCCTGTTGACCAGAGAGTCTTTGGTATGTCTCGTAAGGCTTTTTCCTCTTCCTCTAGCAAGAGTCCTACTCAGCTATCCTCACTTGCCTGTGAGTGCACAGCTGGGTGTGTCTGTGTTATCCAATTTAATTTCTGCTTTTGTACTTCTTGTTCAGAGAGTTCTAACTCTGTCTGTTTTTTCCACCTTGTGACTTTTTCTCCTAGGTCTGCCCACTTCAAATTTCTATCTTTAGTTAAACTCACATGTGGCAATCAATTAGATTTGTAAAGTGCTAGAAATTCCTGGAGCAATGAACAGCTGACTACACTGTTTCTTTCTGTGTCCCAGTACAGGTTTTGCAATACTAATCTGTTAGCATGGTTTCTAAACAGTTCTTGCTCGTATTCTTTGTCAGGTTCTGGTCTGTTACAGTAATATAGAGTGCAATGCAACAAATGCTGTTTATCAGTGTCACGGGAGGGGGATTTACTGAAGGTTACGTTCATCAGTTCTTCGGTTACTGCCCCTGGACCAGTCGTAACTAAGTCCTGGCTGTACCAATAAAATGTTTCACCCTCCGGTCGCACTACAAAAGTATCCATTTGTCGCTGTGCCTCCATAACCTGCATAGTTGGAACTACGGCTACGCCAAATATCTGCATTAGGTCTCTGCCCAAGAGATTCACTGGGCATTTTGCAGAAACAACAATTTTGCTTTTCTGGGTCATCCCTGAAACTGGGTCAGTTATTGCTATGTTGTGGGAGAGTGGCTCCCGATACAGCTGTCCATTAGCTGCTTTCACTAATATGTAGTCCAGTGATTCTGAATTTTCTGGTAGTTTGGAAGGATGTATCAGGGTCCATGATGCTCCTGAGTCACACAGGAATTTGACTTCCCTCCCCTTTACCAGAAGTGTAACTTCCAGTTTTGTGTCTGCTAAGTAGAGCTCTATGCTCAATAATGCTAAGTCCAAAATTTCATTTTCTTCATTATCTACGAATTCATGTACATCCTCTATTTCTTCTTTCACATCCTCTACCCTTTCTATCACATTTGCATTTGTCTTTTCTTGTTTATTCCTATCCAGTGATTCTTGACTATCATATTGTCATTCCTCACCCTCCTTATCTTCCGTGGTTACCTTCTTATTTTGCCTGCAATCCCTTGCTAAATGTCCCTTTTTCCTGCATTTGAAACATTCACCCCTTTTCTTTCTCTCTTCAAAGTCTTCTGATCGTTTATCAGATTGTTTGTTTCCCTGGGTATTTTTCTTACCCTTCTTCCCAGTTTGTACTACAAAGACTTCTGATCCATCTTCTACTGCAAATACTTGAGTTTTCTTTTTCTTTTTGCTATTAAAATGCCTTTCGGCATGTCTTGCATATTCAAGTAATGACTGTAATCTACTTGTACGATGATCTACCATGTGCTTTGTAATAAAGCTGCTAATGGGTGCAATATTGCCTTTTAAAAATGCATTCTTCAACTGTTGCTCATATGGGGAATCATGTGTTTGATCTTCAGGTACCTGCATTCCACAATGGTTATTAAAACATTCTAATAATCTGGCATAATATCTATCGACAGTTTCACCTTCTTGTTGTATGCATTGATTAATGCAAGTCCAATCAGCCCTAGGCTTCCATTTCTCAGAGATTTGGTCTGTCAGACCTTTCACTCTGTTGTCCAGTTCTGCGTTACTATGTGGGAGTGGTCTAAGCTCTGCATCACGGGGATTCCAGTTGCCACTGATCATGTGCCAATCTGGGCCTACGATTTGTCTAACTACTTTCTCTACTTCCTCTCAATTTAAATGGTAACTTAACCTCATGCCTTGTAAGTCTTCTAAGAATTTTCTAAAATTAACTTTTGGATGGGGAATTCCCTCTGTGGCTTTCCGGATGTCTTCCGGTGTCCATGGTCTATATACTAGAAGAGTTGGATCCTGTCCTGCCTGCGGATTTGGTACTTCTATGAGTGGACATATCTCTTCTTCACTCATAGCTTGTGAATTGTTATTCATTTCATATAATTCAATATCCCCTCTTAAGTTGTGTGTTCGAGACCTGGTCTCAATAGGATCTCTAACAAACGGTTTTGGTTTTGCAGGAACAGCTGAGTATAGAGGAGGTGGATCAGCTTGTCCACACGCTTCATATTCTGGTAAGGGAAGTGGAGGGGGTGGAGGAGGGGCTGTTGCTATTACCAAGTTATTGTCTTCTTTATCTAAGAACATTGCTTTTGAATTTTTAATCCTTTTTTCCCTGCGGTTGGCTTCCTCAAGCCACCTGTGTGCCTGAGAGACTCCTAATTGTCGTTGCTTTTTTAGCTGACCTTTCGCATCAGTTTTAAGTTGTCTAACAAGTTTAATAAGTGAAGGTTTATCTAAATTACCGTCAAATTTGTATTTATCAATCCATTTTGTATAATACTTGACATTATCGGCACGCTGTAATTGCATATATTTTGCGTCTTCGGTTAAGGGCGGGTCTCTGGAACTTTTCGTGCACTGATTTCCCATGTTGCCTTAGCTAAGTTAGAAATTGTTACGAAACCCTTCTTATCATGTGGTACCACAATTTTACACCTTTTCACAGTTTATCTAGAATAACTGCCTACCTATTCTGTTTCCCTGATCTATGACAAGACAGCAATCTTTTTGTCCCTGATCTGCACATGCAAATCTCCCTGACAAAACAATACTGTAACAAGTCCCTGATCTAAAACAGAAAAAAGGTAAATTCCTCCTTACCTGACCCTCCGTGTGTTGATCCACTGGAACGTTGGCTCGCCTCCAATCCCAGATCAGAAACAGTGGCTGGCCTCTTTCAAACGACAATTCAGTCAGAGGTCTTTCAAAACAGAAGACCCGATGTAGCCACTTCTCCTTCTGGGTGCATGCCACTGGGCCCAATTCTGACCTGAGCCTAGAGTGAGAGATACTTTCCGGTCTGAAGGACCAAACTGTCAAAGGAAAAATATACTTTAAAAATGATGAAAACACGGTAGGTTCAGGTTAAGGCACTTTAATCTTGCAGCAAGGAGACATAAACATGCTAATACAGAGTTTGTCTAACTAGAATCAGGAAATGCAGGTATTCTTATACATTTTCTAATAAGACATTGCCTACCAAGCTGACGTAGTGAATCACAAGTTTTGTCATCATCATTTGGTAGTGATTGTTTTTACAATATTCTGCTGGTACTATCAATTTTTATGAGAAACTTCCAAAGAAAAACAACGTGGCCTTGGCTACCACCGGTAGATATATGCAATGTTACCATTCAAGGTATTATGGCTAATTCGAGCACAAAGCAAGTATAGATTGCAGTTCATTTCTCTAACAGTCCTTTTGTCTATGTTATCTCTAACTTCTGCAGCTGTGCATGTTCTCATACTTCGAACAGAGCTGATTGTTTAAAATCATTACATTTACAAAATATAGCATTGTTCATTCATTTCTTCCTGACCTAGCAGATAATCACCTGCTTCTCAAGTACATTTCCAAAAGGCATAAACATGAATATTGCTGTGCTAGTAATTACTAGGTCAGAGGGCATCTTGCAAGTTTCAGAAAGCACACTGCAGTTTCAAAAAGCATCTTTTCAGTCTCATATGAAACTCAACTGTATATAAAACTGTGCATATAAAATAGAATGAAAAACGTGTTAACTTATTTAGTTTCTAATTAGCATTAAGCACACACATTAATACATATTTTTCTGACAGAAATTAAACCAGAAGTAGATAAAATGCAGGTAACAACTGACTGTGCCAAAAAAAAACAAAAGAAAGAATATAAGGTAAAGGACCAGATGAGAAGGCAAGAAATGTGGAAAATGTATAAATATATTTGCAAGTATAGAAAACTTCTGGAAGAACCTCATGTTGATCAGGAATGAATGCAGGAATGGTTAAGGAGAGGCAAATTCAAACCAAGAGATGAAAGGTTAATATTGGTGGCCCAAGACAGTGGACTACATACACGTTGGTTTACAAAGTCCATTGAACATGTGGGAGAAAAAGACAAATGTAGGTCCTGACTGGTTGTGACATACTAATGGCAGAAGGGCTGCATACTGAAAGGCATAATAATGTGGCAAGACTGTTGCACTGGAGATTGTGCAAACATTATGGTATTAAAGTGGCTGAAAACCACTGGAAATATTAGCTACAAAGCATCATAGAACATGATGAAGTCTATATCACATGGGATCACTCCTTACAAACAGTTCAAAATATAGATGCTAGAAAACTGGATATAATGGTCCATGAAAGGAAGACAAAAGTAGCATTGATCATTGAAATCGCCACACCCTGTGACTACTGTGTCTTGCATACAGATACATGTAACCCCATGCAAATGGCGGAAGGAGTCATTACTGGACATATTGTGGGTGCTGCGAAGAGCACTTCTAGCTGACATCAAAGATTTATACAATACTAATTTCATGAACTTTAATTGTACTTTGACTTAGGAATGGGGTTGGTCCATTCCTGTCATGATATTAGAAACTCAAAAGACTTGGAGAAATTAAAAAGGTATCTCAGATTCAAAAGTGTTGTTTTTTTTATCATAAAACAGACCATGTAGTGGGCTCCCTATCTAAAACTACTTTTGCTGAACACGTTACTACTGCTAACCTCATTTCCTCTGTCAAGGATGGGGAAAGCCTTGGATAAGTTGGAGCTTCTAGTACCTTAACATTCAAGATTTTAAACAATCTAGCTCTTATGCTAAAGTTGTTACCTATATTTATTTATTTATTTATGAGAACATACGGAAGTTAATGATTAGCCTTTCTTCTCCTGAGGGAAATAAATAAATAAATAAAATGTTGTTTCTCGTGTTACCAGGCATACTTTAAGGTGTGTTCTTGATACCACTGTTTCTTCCTCGGGAGCTGCTGCTGCTTCTGGGTTAGTGTTGAGAAGATCATCTTGGTTACTCTTAAATCCTTCCTGAAAATGTTAAGACTACTATTTTAAATTCTCCCTCAGATAAGGTAGTTCTGATTAGCCTATCTTCAGCTGAGCTGATAAAGAAATGTGTTGAAGGGTAAAGCTGATTCAAGGAGTTACTTAAGTTTGTCAACCCTCCTTTTTCAGAACTGTTAGGAATGTCCTTGCTCCTAATGTCACTTTTTTCAGTAATCTGCAAACAGACTACAAACAGTTTTTTTTTAAAAAGTCTCAAAAAATCAGAGACAGTCCTCTCAGTCTATCTGTTCAGACTCTTCACCCTCCCACCCTGGCAACCTCTCCAACTCAGTGAGGATTATTCTTCCTTGTGGAACCAGATTGTTATAGACAGGTGGTTATAACTGTAATCCGGCTGGAGCACAGTAGGAAATGGGAATGTCTCCCTCTTTAACAAGGGATTTCCTCATGCCCAGTGAACCAAGTCTCTTTGTTTCATCCCATTCTGCATCAGTGTTGACAGAGGAAATGATAGAACCAGTGGTTCGCTGTTACTTGGGCAAAAGCCTTTATTCAAGTTTTTTTCTGGTACCTAAAAAAAACCTTTAGGTCTGTACTGGACCTTTCCTTTCTAATTTCTTTCATTCCTTTGCACTTCTGCTTCCTCATATACCTTTCATGGTAAAGATAGTTTGAAAGGATGCCTGCCATCACATTCCCAGTGGTAAGTAATTCAGGTATTTCTTAAGACTGGCTGTGTCTGGTTTACCCTAGCAATTCTGTGTCTTAATGTTTGGATTTCTCTGCATCAAGAGTGCTTAAAATGTCTAGATCTAGTCATTGCTTATTACTGACTTTTAGGCATTCACTGTTTTCCATATTGGATGATTGCTTATCTTTGCCTACTCTTTCTATCTGACGAGAGTCTTAAGCAGCTGTTCAGAATCTTCGACTCAATCTAGGTTTTCAAATGAACTTCAGAAGTATTCTTTCATCCCTTCTCACGGAATCATATCCTGGGATGCTAGTTAGGGTCTCCCCTGGGAAGAAACTTTCTTCCTCCAGACTAAGTATATGTATCTATTAGGAATTTCTCAGGACTTTGGAGTACGTCATTAAGGAATTTCATGCTTTTCCTAGGCCAGACATCAAATGTGGAAAATATAATAGTACTTCAGATAAGTCTGGATTAGCATCTATACCCTTTATTCTTTCAGATTCCAGTTCTGGGATTTGAAAAGCTGGAGATTCTATGGTGGGAGACCAGTTCTTTTGCAATCCATGTCCTTTATTCTCCCTTCTAGCTCTCTCCCTACAGTCTGCCAGTATAGATCCATCAGATTTGGAGTGGGTGTCATTTTCCAAAGCATTAAAGGTGTTAACTCTGTGGAATCCTCAAGATAAACAAAAGCACTTTAATATCACAGAAATGTTAGCAGGGATCATACTTGCAAAAGTTTAAATCATTTCTGGCCCCTAGGATCTTTGCAAGTTTTCACTTACGGCACACAGTAATGTGGTACATAAACTAACAAAGGGGTATCAGATCTTACCCTCTTTGCAGACTTGCTATGATAGCCTGGGAGACTGAAACCCAGCTCATTTGACTTTTCAAGCTTCTAATATGTTGTCAAAGCAAACTTGATTGCAGACAAACTCAGCAGGGCCAGGACAGACCCCCCAGAGATGAAATCTTCACCTTGGAGACTTCCAAGAATTGATCCAACTGCAGGGAGCACCTCAAGTAGATCAATTTGCCTCCATTCATAATAGACAACTAAAGAAATTCTTCACCAGGACTCCTTGTTAATAGATCTGAACAATGGATGTTTTTTTCATTCCCATGGGAAGCAATGTTCTTGTGTGTTTTTCTGCTGATATTAGGGGTTCTTCTGAAGATCCAAATGAACTCTCCCAAAAAATTGTGATGGTGGCTTCGTTCTGGCCAAGGCAACAGTGATCTCCCTACTTTTTAGTTGGACCAAGGGTAATTATCACAAGCTTCCCAACAGACTGTATTTACTCACACAAGACTAGGGCTGTTTAATACACCTCAGTCTGAAAACTCTTCAATTAACTTCTTGGATGATAGAATTTTGATACCTTTTAGGTACCTTTTTTGAGGTTGTGCAGTAGGTACTAAAGAAGGTGAAAAATACTGCTACTAGGAAATCATATCTCTGCAAGTGCAAAAGATAGGGTTACCACCTGTCCCTCTTTGTGAGGGACAGTCCCTCTTTGGGCAGTTGTGTCCTGCAAAAAAACCTACAAAATGGCAAATGTCCTGAGATTTTAGGCCAAAAAAATTTTTTTTTTTTTTTTTTAGTAGTTGCACAACACATATTGAATTTGAAACACCTAAATGTAAATGTATGATGAACAGCAATAGCAACTCAAAATGTAGAAAGAATGAGCTTTTATTTGTGTAAAAAGAAGTTCTGTGTATTTGCTGGGTAGGTTGGGTTAGTTTAGTCAAAATTTCATTTTCTACAAAAACAAAATGTCCCACTTTGAAAAGGTAGGTGGCAAATCTCTTTGGTGTCAGTACAAGAACTAGGGCCCTATTCAGGCCCAGCTGCCTCTGCTTTTTTTATTATTATTATTTGTGTGAGCTAATGTCCCATGTCATTTCTTATTTCTCTCTACAGGTGTGTCATTGGCCAGTTATGCCTGTCCATACCTTGATTCCCCTTCTAATTATATTCAGGTTAAACTCTTTTTGAAAAAGGTGTTGCATATCTGTCCACCTATGAAATTGGTAGGTTCTCCTTGGGATCTTAGCTTTGTGCCTGAAAAGCTTACTCTTTCTCCATTTGAACCAAGCTCATCAGGCTGATTTGAGGTTCTTAACATGGAAAAATTACTGTTTTAATCATTTTGGTGACATCTGCTGGGAGATTATCTGTGTTACTAACACATGTACCTGGCCTACAGGGCAGTCTTTGTCCCTGCCCTAATTGATATGCTGCACATCCACAAGTCATATGGTACAAGAGTCACAAGCTCTAGGGAGCTTAGTCTGTGACATTAACAGAACATGCTAGAGAGACCGATACATCTCCCAGAGATTGACACCACTCTGGAATAAACTTCCAGTTCATATTAAGCAGAGCTCCTCACTGACCCTGTTCAAGTGCAACCTGGACAAATGGATGGGAGACTGAAAATTCACCCTGGGGGTGGCACCCATGTCCCTCATGGACAGGGATAGTCAGTGTTGATCATAGACTTGCTCTGCGAATTATGTCATCTAATCAAAGACAATTGAGGCAACTCGGGATTAACATGGCTAGGCTTGTAAGGGCTCTAGGGCCATTAGTCTAGTAACCATTTATGAACCTATGACTTCTGGTGAGTTAGTCCTACCATTTTTCACAGGGACATGGATTCTTTGAGAAATAACTTTTTTTATTTTATGCCTAAGAGATCTCATAGTTTACTTTAAGCCAGACTGTTCCACTCCCTGTTTTCTTATCTGAGCCCACAAATAAGGGAAAAATATTCTTCTTATTCTGGGTGTCCACAAGCAACTCAGATACAAACTAGACAAAACTCAAGCCTTCAGGAAAGCTAATCAGCTTTCTCCTGTGAAGGTGAGTGGGAAGGACAACCAGTGCCAAAGCAGACCATTTCCAGGTGGTTGGCTCATACTATTGCTTTTTCTTATACTGACTATAATAAGCCTCTTCTCGGCAGAGTTATGGTTCATTCCACAAGGGCTTTGGCTTCTTTAGTTGCTTTATGGAAAGGAATGGACTCAAGAAGTATTCTAGAGGCAGCAACTCAGTCCTCTGTATGTTCCTTTACAAAGCACTACAAAATTAATTCCTTTTCCAGTTCCAGAACAGGCTTTACTAGGACCATTTTCCAGGGGCTCCTGGAATCTTACATATTGTCCCCCTTCCTTTTACAGTTTTCTAAACTGCAGTAATGTACCCATATAGCTTAGACTACAGCAAAAGTGATCTATAGATTGAACATAGTACATTTGTGTAAAGTAAACAGACTATAACAGTAAATATTCTAATAGATTAATGTTGCAGTAGCAGCCCCTTCCTCCAGCTCACTATTTTGGCTGATTTTCGTTTTGAGTTGTCAGGGTGTGGATGTATATACCCGTTTGTTTCCTAGCTTATTCTTTCAGAGAGCTTGCCTCATTTCCTATGCAAAAAATGCTCTAAAGTTTTTTGTGCTTCACTGATTTCTTTATGGTGCTCCCCTTGAGCTCCTGACTGTAGGAACACATGGAAGCTGCCTTTAAGCTTTGAAAAGGTGGCCAGTCAAGGGGGGCAGGGTCCGTATAGCTTAGGGTATTGCAACAGTGATCTGTTAAAACATCTACTGTTATGGTAGGTTTGGTTACACAACTGTACTTTCCTCAACTTCGATATAGTAAACTTTTCCAGCACTAATCATTTTATGTATATATCGTATACTCAAAATCTTATATATATATATATATATATATATATATATATATATATATATATATGTACAAACACACACACACACACATATATAGACCCCATGTATATATATATATATATATATATATATATATATATATATATATATATATATATATATATATATATATATATATATATATATACATATATATATATATATATATATATATATATATATATATGAATCCCCTTCAGAAGATCGAAGTTTCAAAACTTTGAACTTCAAACAGCTGAGACCAGAAGACTGAAGTTCTGAAACTTCAAACATTTTGAATGGAGATTGCTGTACAACACAGAATGAGATATTTATCGTTTTCCTCACTGTGGTGAAATCTCAGAGCTGGTATATTTATTTAGCAGAGGGTGTTTTTATTTTTTTATTTCATTACCAAAGTTTTAAAATGTTTTATATATATATATATATATATATATATATATATATATATATAGATATATAGATATATATATAGATATATATAGATATATATTATCTTGCTTCTGTCTCTAAATTTTTATTTGGAGATTGCTCTAAAACGTTATTGGAAATGGGACTTCCCAAAGGTATATTCCCACTTAAATGTAAATAACGAATGAATGTTGAAATTTCCCATGATCAGCAGTTAATTAGCACATTATGCATATTATATACAGCAAAATTATTAATAATTCCCTAGAAATAAAACCAGAGTCCCTACAACCATCTCTTATCTTCTTTCATCTCTTTCGCATGCTACCCTTTTCTGGACAAGCTTCAGTACTCATCTACTATATAAGGTGGTAAAATCTTACAATAAAATTACTCATATTGATGCAGGTCATAAAAAGCCTTATTCACTAATGTTTTAGCTTCAAGAGCATGGATACAGGGCTATAGCTGGCGCATCTGATGTCCCTCACCAAAAAAAGAAAAAAGGTCCATTCTCGGATCTGGCACTCACTGTATAAGGACTGCCAGGTCATCTGTGTATGTCCTTCCCTCTTTACATTGTAAGGAGACAAAAAAACAAAGGACTGAAACAAGCACTTCAATCCTGACTGCAGGAGCAGTACAGGAATTTAGTGATGCTGGTACAGAAAAGAATCCTGGTAATGCACTACACTTGGACTGGATCTGCTTATCACTCGTCTTAACACCTTTCACTCAGGGCAGCTGTCCCTTTTGCCCCACCCTAGCTACACTTCTGACTGCATGGTTAGAATGTAGTCATCTCCTCATTTCCACATGACTGAGCCTGACATATAAACTACTTTACAAAGTCAATTGCCCTGTCTTCACTACTTCTGTTAACTGTCAAGCTCCACCTTGAACACTTAAAAATTCTGCTCTTTATCTAATTAATACCAATTAGTACTAAATAGATATGGAGATTCCATAAAACTTTGAAACAAGCTCCCATATTATATAAAAACCCAAAAATTACAGTCATCATCATCATCATTATCATCACCCCCCTTTTCCCATTTTCTACACTGGGTCTGGGTTTTGCCTCAACCTTCGCCATCTCCCTCAAGTCAATGCCAATCTCCTACCTTCATCAACAGTCATATCTGACTGTTGCAAGTCTTTTCTAATGCAGTCCATCCATCTCTTCATTGGATGTCCTCATTTCCCTTTGCCTTCTTTCTGTCTTTGGGAACTTTATTCCCCAGATCATCTTCTGCTTTTGTGCACATGTGCCCAAACCACAATACAGTAGCTCTGCTTGCACCACTGTTTTGTATCACCTTCTTTTCAGCTTCATTTGACATTCTTCTGTCATACACTACCCCAGGCACTCTGTACCAGTTTCCTGCAAACCCTCTGATTCCAGCCTTTGACATCCTCATTTATACTTCCCTTATTCTCAACCACCCCTATCAGATGCTTGAAGCTATTAACCTATTCCACTATCTTCTTTTTCTAGCTCAATTTTCAACCCCTCCCCCCATTTGCTGCCATGACAACTATCTTACCTATATTCAGTTTTGTTCCATTTGCCTTCAGTTTTGCATTCCCTTCCCTATCATTTGCAGAAGTCTATGTCCAGAGTCTGCTTGTAATGCTCCCTTTGAACTGTTTGCTAACGTAATTCTTTCTACTGCTCTGCATATTTCTTTATTAATCATCCTGTCCAGCATTTTCATACAGTATGGCAGGAGTGATTGTCCCTTTTCTTCTTATATGCCGGTACTAGAATGCTTATTGTCTAATCACCTGAGATATGGCTTTCTGTCCATATTGCTACCCTTACGATCCATGTGTCTACTATCTCACCCATCATTTGCTGTGATCTCAGCTAAGCCTTCTGCTTTCCCCTGACATAATTTTCCTTTGTGTTGTTTTCACTTCTTCTAGGATGGGCTGTTCTTCCTCTTTCATTGTAGGAAGTATCTGTGGCAGTATAGCTTCTGTGGGTTTTCCTTCATTCACAAGCTGTTGGAAGTACTCTTTCTAGCTGCCTTTGATGCCCTGTGGACTAGTGAGCAGGTTGTTTCTGGCATCTGTTATGAAGGGGCACTGATGACTATCTTCTTTATCTTTCTGACTTTGCCTTGAAACCTGATAGAGTTGTTTTGTGTGAGCTGCCCAGTCACTTTCCAGAAACTGGTAGAGTGTCTCTGATGCTTTTTTCTTTGCTATTGTGACTGCTGTCTTAGTATTTTTGTTAGGTAAGCAGTTTTCCTTCTTAGCCTTATCTATCTTTTCTATTTCTCACTTTTTTTTGCACTCCTTCTTTTTTTGATGACTCCCTGGAGTTCTGTATTCCACCATCAGCTTTTCTTATGTGCCTTATTTCCATACCTGGCTCACTTGCATATCTGTTCTATGATCCCCGCACATGCTGATTGGAGACACTGCTATTCTTTTTCACCTCCAATGATTTCCTGTTCCTCCTGAGGCACTAGAGCCATGAGTATTTCCTTGAAATCCTGTTTTTACACCAGTCAACTTCCAGATCTTTAGCCTAGTCAGTGTTGATTTTAAAGCCTTCTCTGCCTACTGCTTGCAGCTGATTGTGGCCATCAGTAGTTTATGCTGTGGGCTGATTTTTTCACTGAGATGACTGCAATCTCTGATTCTACCCCAATATATATTGGCCACTCTTGTGTATTTTCTTCTGACTCTCTCTCTTGTTGAACCAAATGTTGTCTAACATCATGCCATTTGCCAGACAGAAGTCTAGAATGGCCTCGCCTTCTTTATTCCTGTTGCCCCACCCCATGTGGACTGAGGCAGTCCTCATATCCTGTCTGCCAGGTATAAACATTCAGGTCTCCCATTATCAATACCAATTCATGCTGTTCTGCTTTATCTAGAATCCTGCAACTGCTGCCTGAATGCACACTTGTTATCACAATACCGCTGTGTTGCATAGGTTGAGATTATGAATACTGCCTGATGATAACCCTCACTGTCATCAGAAGGCTCTTCCACTCCACAACTCCCCTCACCATTTCTAGTCCTTCTCTCCTGAGTACTAAGCTCTGAATCCCAAGCATATTGACTTTGCTACACTGCCCTTGTACCTTGTCTCCTGAATGAACAGGATATCCAGTCTCCTACATACGCTTATGTCATCCAGTTCCAGAATATGTCTTGTCAGTTGACCTATATTAAATGCAGCAAACCTTAGTTTGTCTTTGGCAGGTTTATTGGTTTTATATCCAGTTTTCATTCAGTGGAGTTATCCCATTACCTCTGCCTGGATAACTGGACATCATCTGGCCAGTACCTTACTGACTCTGGTCTCTTGGGTTTTAGGGTGAGTGCACATTGACCAGCAGAAATGCATAGACCCCTACTACCATTAAAATTGGTTCCTGGCATAGGTTGGAGTAGACTGGGTACTCAGTCAACCCCCCCCCCAAAAAATTCTCACATGTAAAAGAAAATAAAATATGTTAAAACTGCTCACGCTATATTTGACTTTATTAAAATAAAAAATGCACAGATTAAGTGCTTTCCTCTCATAAATATTTCAGAGACATCTTCAGAACTTGTCCTGATGAAGTCTTTGGAAAATTGCAAGATGAAAGCAATTACGATGTATATTTAACCTGGGAGACCGGAGGAAATATTGAGTGGATGTTATAGTGAATTATACAAAGTAGAGAAGTACAATAGTGAGAAATGGTTATCAGTGGGTATCTTAGGGGACTGAATCTGGTAAAGTTAACAGAAGATGAGAATCCAAAGTCTCATTAACACTATACATGAGTGTGAGATCAAGGAGACTATCAGTACATGAGTATGAGATCAAGGAGACTATCTATACATGAATGTGAGGTCAAGGAGGCTATCTATACATGAGTGTGAGGTCACATGAGTGTGAGGTAAAGGAGACTATCTATACATGAGTTTGAGGTCAAGGAGACTATCAGTACATGAGTGTGAGATCAAGGAGACTATCGACATGAGTGTGAGGTCAAGAAGACTATCTATACATGAGTGTGAAGTCATGGAGACTATCAGTACATGAATGAGAGGTCAAGGAGACTATCTACATGAGTATGAGGTCAAGGAGACTATCTACATGAGTGTGAGGTCAAGGAGACTATCTATACATGAGTGTGAGATCAAGGAGACTATCTATACATGAGTGTCAGATCAAGGATTCTATTTATATATGAGGGTGAGGTCAAAGAGACTATCGGACAGTTTAAAACAGACATAAGACCTGCATTAGGTAGATTGCCAATTGAGGTTTGAAGAAGTAAGAGGAGGAGGAGGAAGAGGTTATTAAGACATGGCAACAATTGTTTACCCATATTTTAAGTGGTGGAGCAGTTCTGGAGCAATGGAAGGAAGCTATCATAGTAGTAGTCATATCAAAAGAGGGAAAGATGTAACTCATACATGGCATTATCAATTCTTAACCATGAGTACATGGTTTTTATGAAAATTATAGCAAAAACGATTGCTAAGATAGTGACTAGGGTAATAGGAATGGATCAATGTGGGTTTATAGAAGGGAGACAGATATTTGACAACATTATGAAAACAGTTTTGATACAAAAAGATGCTGAGATTGTTGATTAACCATTGTTTCTTATGGGATTAAATGCAAGAAGGTTTTCCAAATGGTAAGCTGGGGATTTCCAATTAAGAATATAACTTTCTGATAGGTTGTGAAAGGTTGGATAAACCTAATTCTAAAGAAATACACTGGTGTTACTGCTTGATTTAAAATAAATGGAAGATTATTGAATGAGGCAGAGCTCTTAAGGGGGCCTAAACAGAGATATTCACTATCCCTAATATTATTTGATTTGTATCTGGAACCTTTAGTGAAATAGATAAGAAAATCAGATTTAAAGGGGTATTAATGGAATGGATTAAGTGAAAATACTGTATTCTTTGCTGATGATGTAACTTGATAAATAACACATCCAGAGGAAGAGTTATCAAAGATATTTCAGATTCTAGACAATTGCAGGAAGTTAGGATACAAAATAAATGTGTCTAAGGCCAAGGCAGTGGCAGTAAATTATAAACCTACCTATATCTTAATACAAATTTTTCCATCCCTAAAGGGGCACTGCAGAATGAAATACTTAGTGATATGGCTTATGAAAACAACTAGCAGACTGCACATGAAGTGTGGGAAGAAACAAAATAAAATAGTAACAAAAGTTCAGCTGTAGAGGTTAATGTTTATGAAGATGGACAGTCAGATCCAATCCATTAAAATGCACTTGGTACCCCTGGTATTACATGTAGGACAATCTTGTTTCTGTACCCACAAAAATGATATCTGGAATAGACAAGAAGCTGAAAGATTGCTTATAAGAAGGAAAAGATCTAGAGTCAAATGGGAGTACATGCAACTTCCAGTAAAAACTGAAGGGTTAGCCTTACCAGATATGAAAAGATATTATCAAGCAACAATACTGAGACCTTTATATCTCTTGCAGGGTGACAATATTAGGTAGAATGGAAAACAATAATATTAAGTAAAGGGGTATTATGTCGAGGGTGGAATAAATAAAATTTTGTGGGCTAATAGATAGAAAGGAGGTATGACAGTTAGACTATATCAATAAAACATTAACCCACTACTTAACAAAAGACAAACCCAAGACTGAAAAAAAAAACAAATATTACGTATAGGCTGTGAATTAGGGATGGGGCTATCATGGAGATCAGAAATGTGTGGAGGAGTAGGAATAAAGAACCTAGATACTGGAAGCAGGCAAATAAAGGGAGAAGCTTGTTGGAATGGGGTGGAAGTTAGATAAGACTTTTAATCTAACTCTAAGAAAACAATTTATAAACAGAGGGTTAATTACGATGGAAAGACTGATAAGACACGGCAATCAACAAAATATCAAGCCAGAATCGGTGCAATATATCTTAGATGTTAAAATAAGGTTAAAGAAAATAAAAAGCTAATGTCAAGTGTATATCACAGGTTATTAAAATAGAGTGCAATGGAATTTTACAATACAGAAAGGAATGGTCCGAAAGAACAGGGAAAGACTATATAGTCAAAATGTGGAAAGAATTTTGTTTAGCCACTAGGTTTACCACAAAGGATACGAAATGCAGAATATTTTGGGTGGAAATGCTTTTACAGGTATTCTTTTACCCTGTCTAGACTTCAGAAATATTTCCCCTTGACTGATGGTTCGTGCTTGTATGTGACAAGGAAGAAAAAGGCACTTGGGAGCAAGTGTAAAGGTTTAAGGCAGTATAAAGAAGAAATAAAACACTAGTCAAAGCCGTATTGGGAGAAGAGTTAACAGTAATGAAGAAGATAAGGCTCTGGATGGATATACCAGGCCAGAGCATGTAAGAGCATTAATCCATCTGGTAATGACAAAAGCAAAAAAAGTTATTACAAAAAACGGATGTCTAAAGATCTACCAAAGTTGGATGAATTTAAGGTCATTATGGAGGAAATCAAAGAGCATGAATTCAATTTATTAAGTCACAGCATTAATAATAAAAATAATAATAATAATAATAATAATATAATAGTAAATAAAAAGCTTGAGCTGACCTTTCATACAATGATAAGGGAAAAATAGAGGTTAGCTAAAGAAGTAACGATGGGGGTACTCTTTCATATAGATTGTTAATATGACAACCTAAAAGCATATGTTTTAAGAAAAGTATTTGTATAGTGCTGTAAAATGTTGGTGTTCAAGGTCAAGGCTACATGAGATTAAATAATAAATGTTACTCTGTTTTTTTTAATAACGTACCAATCTTCATTTGTTTTACAGTTAGTTAATTTATACCAGATAGTCTACCTGCAGAAAGTACAGCCTACATAGCTGGATAATGAAAATATGTTCATTACCTTTAGCCTTTTAACTGCACCATTTGCAAACTTTATTCAGAGACTGCTACAAGAGGGAATTTTCTCTCCAAATATACTGAAACTTCTCTAGCATATGCATTTTCAGTTTTATATTAATACGGCTAGTTCTATCATTTCCCATCTTCTGCATACTTTCAGTGTCCGTGTGTGTGTGTGTGTGTGTGTGTGTGTGTGTGTGTGTGTGTGTGTGTGTGTGTGTGTGTGTGTGTGTGTGTGTCTGCATTGTAAATCATTTTAATCAGCATGTTATTTTACATTTATGGACTTTTGAAGAGCAACTTGTTTGTTGGTTTGTTAATTTATTTTGTAAGGTTGTTCCACTTGTTTTGTTTCTTGATTAATGCAATTCTTGATAAGCATTTCATAAAGCCTCACAAAAAATGTGCTGCTTACTTGGGTGACCATGCCTCATATATTGTACAGAAACTCCATTTCATAGCAATTAATTGCCATAGAGTGCTGAATTCTGAGCACAGATGCTAGAAACTGAAAGCAAGTGTAAATCCTATGGTACTCAGACGAGAAGGTCATGTGACCTCATTTGGAAACTATCTGATCTACTTAGTTGAAGATGCAGACTGACAGCTTAAGACACATGATCTGCTATTATGAAAATGCCATTGAAGCCTAATGCATTTTTTCACACAGTATTTACTGCTTCTTATACTGGATTACCAAAAAGTCCTTACTCTCCAAGACATCAGGAGGTCAGTAAAGAATAAAAGAAGGCTTTAAAAGCTATACATGTGTCAAACTTTTGTGAGAAATGTAACTTCTTAGCAGCCAAAAAAGTCTATTAACAGAAGAGACTCTGATACACATATAAGTATTACATTATATATGTTATTATTTCTCATACAACCATGCAAGGCATATGTGGGCATACTTACAAATTTTCTCATTTCCAAATAGTCTTGGATTGAAAGCAGTTGCAAGGGTTTTGAATATTTACTAGATAAAGAATTCACCAATATCCACTTGTATATCTATTTATCTGTTTGTCTGTCTACCTGTTTGCGTCTTTGTCTGCATAATAACTCTTGCAGCAGCTGCCAGTGTATTTATCTGCCTGTAGGAAAACACAAAATTAGAGCAGAGTAGTATGAACTGACTGTCATTACATGCTTCCATATCCTTCTGTATTAGCTTGTAGTGTTGACTGTCCATTTTAGGTAAACATGCAAATGTACGTGTAAGTATAGCAAGCAAGAAGTGAGACTGAAAAGCACCGAGAAGACAGACTGAAGGAAATTAAACACAATAAAGGAGCATTTCTAAGCCTCTGGGTGTTATTTAATTGTGGGTCTTAGAACAGTTATTGTGGGTTCACCCGCCTTTATGTATGTAATTTAATAAGTAGCACCCAGTACAGACTTTAAAATAAGCCATGATACTTTGTTTCAGGAAGGAATACACAGACATTTAACTAGTATGTAAACTGATATAATGTGCATGAATAACTGTTAAGTTTCAGTGTCACATATGGACTACAAGTCCTCTCTGATACAATGGTTGAGCTGGATTCTTGCAATAAAGCATTTTTTAACAGGTAAGCAGACTGGTCAAATAAGCTCTTTCAGCAAATACACAACAACAGTGGTGTTACATGGACATAAATTAATACTGCAGACATTTAAGAACAGTGACATTTAAAGCTGAATGGTTGCAATTTACATTAGTAAAATGGTCATGCAAACTTTGAACTAACACTGATGAGATGGTCACGCATAACCTAGGAAATAAAATGCTTTGCAAAGGTATAGACAAAGCACCTTCTAAATAAGATTTATACCTGCAAATGGAGTTAGATGCACATGTTATAGCATAATGTATACACATAATTTATAGCAACATGAATAATATGATAAATTATACAATGACCCCCATTAATATTCCAAAATGTGCACGCTGATTGGTCAGCGTGCCCATTGTAAATCAGACTTATACTAATGTAAAAAGGTCCGGTCACCCAGACTTTTTCCATTAGTATAAGTCTTGATTTTTTGTGTTTTTGGTAGCAACGGAGAATGGAAAAGCTCCGTTGCTGTAATCTCGCTATGTTAAACAAGCGAGATTTTTTAAAAAAAAAGCAACAGAGATCTTCCTTTCTCCATTGCTTTTTTTAAAGATATCTCGCTATGTTAAACTCATTTAACATAGCGAGACACATTTAAAAATGCAACAGTGATCTTCCTTTCTCCATTGCTTCCACATACAGCTCTGATGTACTGCATAAGCATACACATGCGCAGTACATCAGAACTGCCACAGAATGCCGGACAGCTGCAGAAGGGCAGCACAGAGGCATTATACAATGCCATTATTTAAGAAAAGTAAGTATTTTTTTTCTTAAATAATGTCATTTTATAATAGCAATAACCCACTTCTGGGTGTGGGTAATGTTGGATTTACTCATGGTTGTCTTTGGTTGGCCACTCGGGCTTCGCCCTAGTGACCAAACCACACCAACCATGGGTAAATCCAGCATTACCCACACCCAGGCTTGGGTTATTGCTTAAATGGACAACATACCAGTTTTAACTGTTTACTTATTTATTTATGTACAAATACACAGAATCTGAACATTTTTATTTTTCATGTATTAGATGCTCCAGAACACCTTTAAATACTCTTTAATGTATAGCATCTGTACAGCAAACATAAACATTCCTGTTCTTTGAAGCACGAGTCTGCTGATGATTGTGGTTTGTAGTGTGTGGGCTTTACTGCTTGACTGAAAAAGCTTCTGAGGGTAGTCTATACTTAAGTTTGAGAATTAATGTTTTTTTGCTAGTACTGCTCTGACATCCATGACTAGTAGGTGTGCTAAAGTGTAAAAAAAAATAATTGTGAGATAGTTCTTTGCATGGTTTTTGTTTTATATGTATTTTAAATTATAGTATTGGGTCTAGTTTTTCGTGTAGATATTTCTTTTTTTTTTTTTATACTGGATATAGAATTATTAAGGAGGCCATGTATTTTTGAGGGGATATATCAGTGAGCTTTTATGGAATGGCAAACAGAATTATTATATGATTTACCAGTACTGGTAATTAATATTTTGGGGCTTGGGATAATGGTTAAGGTTTTTATTTCACAGACATCCATTGAGGGAAATTGACAAGGCTAAAAATGTCCCACAAGGGCAACTATACTAGTATTTACCTATGAACTTATGTCATAAGCCGTGTAAATTTATAGTGTAACTTGTGCTGTAGGCTTGTTTTTGTCTTGTCAGAGCTCATCAAAAGAATGTCATTTGTATAAAGTGTAAAGTTTACAGAAAATAGCTCTACTGTTATAGCATTGATAAATAGTAAAAGTTATAGTGGTGCTAGCAATGAGCCTGGAAGGATTTGGCAGTTATAGGTATCAGTCCCTGATAATGTCTATTAAAAAAACTGCAATGTTCTATTTGTAGAGCAATTTTACAGCCATTCAAGTGCTCCTGGATCAAAGTTTACTTTTTCCCATTTACTGGAGGGGTAAATTGTAGTTAGCTATCTAAAGTACTGTGGGTCATGCCAATAAAGACCTCACCTGTAAACAGCTGATATTCATATTGTTGTAGATGGTGTCTAAGTACATTGCAGACAGTGAACCGAAGCCATTTCTAAAACCATGCTGTGCATATGTAAGTATACTGTAGATATGAATGTGATAAATTTGTAATCAAGTTTTCCAAAGAGTTTTGTAAGTGGACCGAGGCTGGCATTGGGATTGAAATATTTGGGATTAGTTGCAGGATGCAGTTTGGGAAGTGGAATAATTATAACATGTTCAAAGAGGCCTGGAATGATGCCTATGGGAAGACATAGGTTATAAATAAAGGCTGATGGGTTGTTTGCTGCTAAACGGGGAATTAAGGGGTGGATTTTGTTAAATTTGCACCACCTGATTTATCTAATATTTGCTGGTAAGATAGTTCTTTAAAGTAGAAAGTGAAACATGCTATGCATGCCTGTGTGTGTCTGTGTGTGTACGTATTTGTGCATGCATGTTTGTGTATGTGCGTATGTGTCCATGCGTGCATGTTTTGTGTGTGTGTGTGTGTGTGTGTGTGTGTGTGTGTGTGTGTGTGAGTTTGTATGCATGTGTACATGTATGCGTGTGCGCCTGTGCATGTGTCTGTGTGTTCCGTTATGTCTTTTAGGGTAGTAGTTAGTAATTATTTATGTTCATAGGTGAAGATTTATTATTGATCTGGTTGGTAGTTGTTTTATTTCATTCCAAAATAGTCTCTTTTCCATTCTTAGCAGGCCTAATGTCATTGTCTGGTTAGGGGTTTTAATTCACTTGTTAGCCAAAGCATTGCTTTCCTTTATGGCATCTAACAATTAATAGGAAAGCAGAGTTGTGCAAGTGAACTTAACCATTACAGTCTAGCTAAACAGGTTAATTCCTGCCAAGAATATGGCCAGCTTTCCAAAGTTTAAGGGTACCTTCCATATTCCCTAACTTCATAGAACTTTAGCAGTGCTCCATATAAAAGGCAGTTATAGCATGAAAGTATTCAGAGCTTTCTTGTCCCAAGACGGGAGGCTACAGATTTGAAAGGAACAAATGCTAGGGAAAAAAAACTTCCGATGTAATTATATACATGAAGGTATATTCATCTATACTCTGGCAGAACGTACAAAATCAAAAAACAGGACTGGAGAGAAGGGACGGCTACTGCAACAGTGATCAGTCAGAACATCTATGATTACTGCAAGTTTATTTACACAACTGACCTATGTTCTACATTAAGAACACTGCTGCAGTAGCCTAAACTAAATGAATAGATTACATACTTTATAAACATACACAGAGGGGGAAAGAATTCAAGTATCCAAGAGACCCTGTACAATCGTCCTTGCAAAGTCTGTTCCGGACATGGAAAGGAATCCAGTCTAATTCTTTGCAAAAATATTTATAGAAGCCCAAGTTGCTGCGTCTAGACAGTGCTTAGAGTCCACGCCTTTCCAAAAAGCCAAAGAAACCAAAGAATAATGTTCCCTAACCCTGCCTGGAAGTAGTTTTATATGGTGAGCATAGTAGAAAGAAAAAACATGAGGCAACCATCTGAAAATGGTCTGTTTGGCACTGGTTGTCCTTTTCTGTTATATTCACAGGAAACAACCAGATGATTCACTTTCCTGAATGATAGAGTTCTGTTTAAGTAAACATCCAGAGTAAGAAGAACTCTTTCTCTTTTGTTTTCAGTTCTGGAAAGAATACAGAAAGATTAAAAGTCTTGCTTAAAAGTAAATTCTGAAGCCACTAGGAAGAAAAGAAAGATTAGTTCTCAAAGAAACCTAGTCCTTATGGAAAATGAGACAGGGATGACTCATCATCCCAGAGACTTCACATATTCTGGAACAAACTACCTATCTATATCAAACAAAGCTCCTCATTAGCACTGTTCAAGAAAAATCTTGATGATTGGATGGGAGATAGGACATTCACCCTGGGGATCACTTCTGTGGCTCTGCTCGACAGGGGCACAGGAAAATAATTTTCTTGGGTGGTGAAAGCCAGGGTACCTTTTTGGCCAGGTTTATATAGGCCCTAGGGACAATAGCCTAGTATCTACCTATAAACGTATAAGAGTTTATAGGTCAGATACTCTTCTTGCAGATGTCAGAGCAGTTAGTGGTACAATTTTCCATATTAAGAACATCAAAAACAGTCTGATGAACTGGTTCAAATAGAAGAAGCATCAATATTTTCAAACAAAATATAAAGATTCCAAAGAGAAGTCACCTGTTTTCATACTGGATGAATGTGTAAAAAATACTTTCACAAATTGTTTAACTTACGGACATGAAGACTTTTGGAATGTAAGGGGATGCAAATAAAAATATTTGAAAAATTAATTCTAATAGTGGAGCAATAGAAGCCAATGGATTACAACTTACACAAATAAAATCAAGAACCAGTCATTCCAATACCTTAAAATGGTTCTGGTTCCTAGAGTGCCACCAAATAGAAAACTTTTTCCACTTACACTCATGATTTTCTACTAGCAGGATCTGATGTTGTCTTTTCTGTCCATTCCTCAACTGTTGATTCTTTGATCTGACCTTGGATCCAACTTTGCATGCTTTTACAGACTTTAGGGTCCATAGCTCAGGCTTCTTACCCATAATCCCCTACTGTCCCCAACATTATCCCAGATCTTGTTTGCTGCTGTTACAGTTCGGACATGATTCATTGCTCAAACTAAGAGTGATTTTTTGATATTTAGATATTTAGATTTTCTCTAATACTTAGATCATTTTTTGGTAGTCAGTCTCTACTTTCTCTTATAGTGACTTTCCTCTCCTTTCCTTTTTCTTGATTCAGTCATTTAAAAAAATATGTAATAGCAAAAGCAACCATCCCTTGTCAGGCCCTTTTTCCACATGCTCCTTTACTATTTTATTACTAGTTTTATCTAGTAGCCTTGGTACAATTGTTGGTATTATCTTACTTTTATACCTATCTCACCTTTTCTTGGTGTATTACTTGATTACCATTATTGGTAGCATTCTTCTGTTCTTTTTTGACAGGGAGTATGTCGGACAATCCTACGGAATTAAAGAGGTTTGTGGCTTGTAGCCACAAGATGTCAGACTCTGACTCCCAGTTTAAATGTGTGTACTATTTGGGGACAGCTCATTTAGTTGAAAATTGCTCTATTTGCATGGCTTTCAGCTAGTGATACATGACTGAGCATCAAAATAAACTTGTGCTTAAGGGTCTTATTTCTTCTGATTCTTCTAAATCTGTGTCGGGAGCTTTTCCCTCAAATAAGAAGTCCTCGGATAAACACAAGCGGACAAGAGTGACTTGCCAAAGACAAGGGCAAGGAGACAAAGAAGTGATGCCCTGATCATTCTGTGTCATCCATTTTGTCTTTGGCTTTGGCAGCAAAAACTTCCAAACCTTTGGATCCAATTAGTCTTTCAGATCCAATTCCAGTTTCACCTAAGACTCTTCTTCTTCCAGAGCCAAGGGCTTCCCTGGATCCATTTTCTCCAAGCTCACCTTTCCTGCAGGAAAGATCTTTACACAGATCTTCGAAAGCACCTTCCATATCATCATCATTGAGGTCCATCGTGTCTGCCAGAAGCTTAGTAGCAGCTGATGTAGATAGAATGATGATGAAGTTCCTCAGGAACCAAATTCATTTGGGAGTTCTTCCAGCTCATCTCCCATTGAATGTATGAGCTTTGAACCCTCTCCCTTAACTATGGTTTCTCATAAACAAATCCAGCCTCTGGGCTTGGGATTATTGGAACCAAGCTCTTCTGGATTGTCCATGTTGGATCTAATGTGGTCTTCCTTGACTCTGGCATCATCTCTGGCCCAGCTGGTTCCAATTTCTTCAAAGCCGGAAGGATCTCAGAGCTGAAGCTTTGGCATCGAGTTTGGGGATAAGGGTTTGACTCTGAACCTGTCAGAGCTATCTATTCTTCTTATGGCCTCAGTGTTAGATATCTCAGCTCTGGCTACAATCCTGGAGCAGAGCTGTGGTGGCATATTTGGCCTTAATGCTGATGTGGCAGCTTTGGCTCCTACTGGAGTGGTCTTGCATTCCCCCTCAGTGTTTGCCTTCAAGGCAGTTGAGTGAGCTCTGTATTATGCTGGAGAGTGGACATATTTGCCCCTCTCAGCTTTACCTGCTCCACAAGTGATAGCCCTGGGTTATGATCCTACACTGTATATCCCATCGGGATAGCTAGTTTACACTAGCCTTGAGACAGTCCTTATTCAGGAATCCCCTCAGGCTTCCAAGTCTCCCAGGAACATTCCCCCCTCACAGAGGCCCCTCTGAAGCACATGTGTAAGAGGAGACACACTGACTCTCCCAAGGAGTTCTTGACATAAGACACAGATTGCAATGAAGGTGATGGGTCCTAACATATATCCCCTGAGGACATCTTATTTGTGATGATCTTCAAGCAACCGAGACAGAAAGGAGTTCAATTTTCTGAATCCCCTGCCCAGGAGGAATCCATGTTACTTGAGGCATTTGGTTCCAGCTCAGCTACTCAATGGGTGGTTTCCCCAGTGGATGAGATTGGTGGATGTAATCTCTCATTAGGCATGGAATGAACCAAACCTTACTGAAAATATTCCCAGGAAACCAGAAAGTACCTTGTGGCCCCAAAGACTGTTCTCATTGGACCAACAGCCCAGCAATAGATGCCATGGTAGTAGCAGCAGCCACTAAGAAGGAGCTTGCAGAAGAAAGTTCTTCTGTCCACCCCCTAAGAGAGAATCCAGGGCTTTGGACAGATTTGTGAAGCATGTTTATGCTTCAGATACCTTTGCAGTAAGGTCTCTGAACTAGTTGGCACACATGAATAGGTTTCAGAGACTTGACCAAGGAGCTTTCCAGGTCTCTTTCTGGGGGCCCTGTCTGCAGAAGACAGAAAAAATGGATTTTCAGCTGAACACCCTTGAATCACTGTCGAGTGCCTGTATGTGTCTCATATCCAATGTAACAGAAGGTATTTCAAAAACTGCAGGAACAGGCATTACAATAAGGAGGCATGTCTGGATGTGTTTGTGTGATTTTGTGAGCCTTTTAAGATGTCTTTTATCAACACCCTGTTTGATAGGTCGACCCTCTTCGGACCCAAGGTCAAAGACACACTCTCCAGGAATGAACAGGATTGGAAAACTCCTTCTGCCATGGGCATATGGTTCTCCACCTCCAAAAATCCTTTTCTAGATATTGGAAGGGGGTAAGAAACTGGTTTAGGAAATCTCAGGGGTTTTCCCAGGATTAATCTGGAGATATATCTGCCTGAGGCAAAGGAGAGTATTCTAATGATAGACATCATCCTCATGGCTGAGGAGGCCTGCAAAATCAAGACTTCAAGGGTCCCTTCTCTGACATGCCTTTTAGCACTTGTGAAAGGTTGCCCAACTGTTGCATTCTGGAGGCAGTTGGATGTGCTTATCTCTGCACCAAATACCTGGATGTCTATCATCAAAGATGTTTGGGTGTGAATAATAATTACCAGAAATTATTTCATGTGAATAATAATTACCAGAAGCTATTTCATTTCCTTTCTATACCCACCTCCACTATGAAAGAAACTTCCCAACATGCCACACTTGCAAAGAAAAGCAGCAGCATTAGAAATAAAAATGTCGCTAGACAAGTGAGTCACCCAAAAGGTCCTACCATTCTGGCAAGGGTTCAGAAATTATTTAGGATTCTTTTTACTGCCTAGAAAGAACAGGGGCATCAGGACAATTTTGGACCTTAGTCACTTGAACCAGTTTGTCAAACACACAAAGTTCCAGATGGTCTCAGTACAGTTTATTCTCCCCGTTACTGAGGAAAGATGCCTGGATGTGCTCTACAGACCTTCAGGATGAATACTATCACAACAAAATGGACAGATGCTCCTGGAGGTTCCTTCACTTTTGGCTGCAAGCTAGTCATTTACTGTTTAGAGCCCTGTCCTTTAGTCTCAGCACAGCCCCTGGCTATTCATCAGATGCATGGCAGTGGGTGCAGCTCATCTCTGGCTGCAAGGGTTCTGTGTGTTCCCATATCTAGATGATGGTTTCTTTGGCACTCCTATCAGGCCTACGCTAGTCCAGACCAGAAACTACTTGCTTCAGCTTTGCTCCAACCTGGAAATTATAGTGAACCAGGACAAATCTCTGTTATCTATAGTACAAGTTCTTGAGTTCATAGGAGCTAATTTGGATACAACTTTTCAAATTGCAAGGTTACAGGAGAACAGGTTACTAACCCTAAGAAATCAGGCTCTGCATCTCCTTTCCTTTTAGACTCCATCTGCCAGACTAGTTCTCCAACTTCTAGAATTGATGGCAGCCTCCATTACTTTGGCCCGCTTGGCAAGGTACTATATGAGAATGTTACAGTGAACATTAGTGGTGCAGTGATCCATCAGATCCCACCTCAAGAACTTTCCAAAAAGCTTAACAAAAATCTGCAGAAATCATGTAAACTGGTGAATTCAATCACCAGAATATGTTTCAGGGCTGTCCTTTTGCTCCTCCCTCTCCCAAAGCCACAGTGACTATGGATGTTTCCCAACTAAGGTGGGGGGAGTATTAACTGGGAAAGGTGGCCTAAGGCACATGTTCCCCATCAGAGGCCAGTCTTCACATCAATGTCCTTCCTATAGGAATGATTTCTATCTAGACTGACAACATATCAGTGGTCTGGTACATTAACAGACAAGGGGGAATGTGCTCTGACCCACTGTGTTTTGAAGCAATGAGAGTGTGGCAGTTGGAGATATCTTCCGACCACTTGTTAATGGCAACACATATTCTGGGGAAGGTCAACACTCTACCACACAGGTTGAGCAGATATTTTCTGCTACCTCACAATTGGTCTCTCAACCCGACAGCAGCAACACAAGTCTTTCATCAAGGGGGCAAAACATGCTATATTTTCACTTCTCCCATCAATTGTAAATGTAGCAGGTTCTTTGCTCTGATCCCCCTAAAAGGCAGAGTCCCTGGAAGATGCTCTAATCCATGACTGACCTACTGGTCTCTTATATGCTTTCCCATTTCCCCTAATCCCAGAATTCTTACAAAAAGCATTGCAATGGAAAATCAAGGTCATCCTCACTGCTCCTTTTTTTGGCCTTGATAGTTGTGGTTTCCCTATCTCTGGCTTCATCTGGTACACCTTCCTTGCATGCTGGATCCAAATCTGTATCTACTGTCTCACCCATCTGGAATGCCTCATCTGGATATTTGAACCATATAGCAAACAGTATAGTTTCTCCACTTCCAATGATGACTAGTCAGTCTAGGTTTTCATTCCAAGTACTTCACATTTTTAACTCTTAGAAACTGTCCACTAGGAAATTTTACAAAAGTAAATAGAAAGGATTTTCCATTCAAGATTCACATAGAAATTTAAATCATTTTTTTCTGCTACAATATCAGCAGCGTTAGAATTTCTTCCTTCCATTTTCCATAATGGAGCTCGTAATTCTACTGTTATGGTTCATTTAGCGGCCATCTCAAATTTGCATATGGGAGAGAATTACACTTCCTTAGCCTCACTCAAATTGTGCAAAGCCTTCCTCAGAAGTACATTTCTTCTTAGGCCTACACCAATGGACCTTACCCCTCATTGAGAACTGATTGTCTGACTACAAGTTTTGACCCAAATTCCTTTGAACCTGCTGCCACAGTGGACTTAAAATTTCTAACTTGGAAATGCTTTTCCTGGTAGCAATTATTTCAGACAGAAAGGTGTCAGAGCTCCAGGCTCTATTCTGTCAAAAGTTTTATATCATTATCACTTTTCAGATTATGAGGAATCCTCTGAAAATGAGGGAAGGATTCTTTTTTTTTTACTGAAAAGCTTTTTTATTACATTTTAAAACCACATTAATAAAAATCCAGAATTCAGCCATTAATAAATGAAACAAACTATATACAAAGTCTGTAACAAATATTCACATTAACAACAACATTAATATTTTTCTAACAGATTTTTAACCTTTTGCCAAGATAATTTCTTGTGACTGACATTAATAGTTCTATTTTGTTTAGTTTTCAATTTTTTATTACACACATTTTTGCTAAACTGATAAACTCTAAGAAAAGAGAGGATATGTTTACCTTTCAATTCAGAGTAATAACCTTTCTGGCAATAGTGAGGATAGACCATAAGAGAGGCACTTGAGTACTAGGAACAGGATCCTGAATTGGAATATTGAATAAAATCAAATAATCCATAATTTTACATTTGTCTGACCATAAGGCTTTAATAAAGTTTCCAAATTCTTTCCAAAATAGGACAACCATTTGACATTTCCGAATCATGTGTTGGCAATCTGCCTCCAAAGTACTATTACATCTCCAACATCTTAAATTGTATTTCTTGTAAAAAAAGGGCTATTTTTAGTGGTGTTAAAAAAGCTCATATGTAAAATTTCCAAGTGGAAATTCTCCAATTTTATTTATAGACTTTAAATATATTTTTGTTAACTTCTGATAGTGATTCTTTATTTATTTTTGTAGAATATTCCCAATGAGACACTCCAAAGCTCATAAATTCAGATCTTAATATTTTAGAGATTATCGATAAATATGATTTATTTTTATACATATTACTATTAATCTGAAAAAATCTAGTATTTTAGGAATGGTTTTAGAGTTCATAGCTAGTGGTATCTGTAAATTATTTTCTATGAATTGTCTAAAACTCTGATATTCAACCAGCTGCTTTTAATTGTATTATATCTAGCTAGCATCCTCTCTGCAGTATTTGTTTTATTTCCAACCAGCAACTGGAACCATATTTTCATATTATTTTCTTCAAGATTAGTAACTGTTTATAAATTAAAAGATTCTAGATATCCGGTTGCATAAGCTATAGGAAAGATCAAAAATAACAAATATTTGACCAAATAATTACTATTCATTACTTCTTTAAACGTATTTAATATATGTTTAATGTCAAAAATTTAAACATTTGCATTTCTGTTATTCATACAATAGTCTTTTTTAACCTAATATATTATACTAATGTTTCAAAGAACATTAAAATTTATTTCAGGTATAATATTAGAAACTAGAATTACTTCATGTAAAGATTTAGAATTAGAACTATATGATGAATTTAGCCAAAGACTCACTATGTTTAAATTAGCTGACTTAATGGAAATCCAATACCATTCTCTTCCCAACTTTTTATATGCCAATCATAAGCTATTCTTGGTTTTTGAGGATGCCACAAAAAAATTTATAATATAGAATTTAACATTCTAATCTAATGATTTCTTGGAGGGTAATAACAACAAAGCCTGAGTAGCATATAAACTTTTTGGCAAATTTTTTATTAATATGAGTCTATCTTCCATTGAGAAATGCATTTTATTTCAATTAGCTAGTTCCAAAATATTATTAACAAAATTTATGTAATTTAATAATACTAAATCTTTCCAATTAGTTTTTATATTAATTCCTAAATATTTAATTTGTTTATTTTCACAATTAAATTCTTTATAACTTTTTAAAGCTGAGGTTATTTTTTATTTATTAATAATAGTTATGTTTTGTTATGATTAAATTTTAAACCAGTGAATTTCTCAAAGTATTTTATTGAGTTAACAATAGTTCCTTAAGATGCTTTATTATTACGAGTAGTTAATAAAATATCATCTGCAAATAATTGGATTTTAGAAGTATAATTATCATTAATAGAGAAACCTTTAGTTTCATTGTTATTTCTAATATACACAGCTGGGTCTAGGACTGATGCTCGATGGTGCTTTTCACCGAAGGCTTAATGGCCGGGCATATTTACACGAAAGTGCTTTTAACCAAAAAGCACTTTTGTGTATGTATGCCTACAGCCAGAGGGAGTTGTGGGGGAGTGACTGTTGTGGAGATCATACTACAGTGCTGGTAAGGGAATTTTTTTCCTTTTTCCCACTGTAGTGCGATCTCGGAGTGAGAATATTAAAGTAGGGGTGTGTGGGGGGCACAGCGCCCCTGCATAAACACCTTTTTGCTGTTTTTCCTTTTGTTTTTTTTTTTTACGCACTTTAACGAAAGTGCTTTTTCAGTAAAAGCGCTTTTGTTAAAGTGCGTTCGGTAATTTTGGATTTGCACTGTTGAACTTTCATTCAACAGTCCTAGATCCACACAGCTAAGGGTACTAACATTGAAGCAAACAATAATGGAGATAGCAGGCATCCTTGTTTTGTTCCTTTTAATATTTTAAAAGAGCTAGAAATAAATGATCCAATTTTGACAAAAGAACATTTATTATTATATAGTTTCATTATTATTTCTATAAATCTTGAGGAAAAATGATATTCCTTAAGTACTTCCTGTAAATATGTCCAATTAGTTGAATCAAATGCTTTATTAATGTCTAAACATAATACTGGTAATTAGCAATAACTATTAAAGATAGAAGTCTAATAATATTATAATGTACCTTTCTTTTTTAAATAAATCCAGTTTGATCTTCATTAACTAGGTTTGGTATTATATTATGTAACCTTTTTGTCAAAGTGTTCATTAATATTTTATAATCTACATTTAATTAGGAAATAGACCGGAAAGAACATAACTTAGGGTCTTTATCTTGTTTTAATATATGTGATATCAATGAATATTTCCATGAAGGTGTGAAATTTAATGAGCTTCTGACTTCATCAAATGCATTTACTAATATTTTTAGAATACTGTCTGGAATTTTTTACACATTTCTGAAATCAAACCATCTAAACCAGGAGCCTTATTATTTTTCAAACTCTTTAATTGTTATTTTAATTCTCTATGAGTAATGGGTTTATCTAGATTACCATTCTGTATTTTTGTTACCTTTTGTTTGATACTCTCCTTTAAAAACTATCTATTATATTACTATTGTCTAAAGATAATTTTCTGTTATTGATTTCTTAATGCTGCCTTCTAAAGGCTTCTAATACGTCTTTAAAATCTGTTGTTTTTTTAGGTTTATTATTTACATAGTATGTAATTTCTTTAATATGATTTTTATTATTTAAACTTTTTGATCTGATTGCTAATTTATGCAAGTTTTTAGGATTTACAGTATAGGTTGGTAGCTTAGGTTTCTCCATGTTTATTGACACATTATGATTTAGTGTTTCAATGTACTTTTGATTTAAAGATTTTAATTTTGTGTTTATATCTCTGTCACAGAGTTTCACTTTTAACTTTAAACTATCAAGTTTTGCTTGAAGCACATTTAGTTCATTATCCCATTCCTTCTTTTTGAACAAATACCAACTCTTTATTCTACCATAAATATAAGCTTTTAAATAACTGCGGTGGTGGTGCTGCGGTAGCATTGTCACCTCACAGTAAGACGTTGCCCTGTTCGATTCTCAGCTAGAGCGTCTTCTGTGTGGAGACATGTGTGAATGGGTGTACCTTTGTTGAAGGTTGTGCATCAGGGCTGGCAACACAGCGCGTAAAAATCTACTGCCAATCATTAGCGGACGAGAGTTCCGCTGTGGCGACCCCTAACCGGGAAAAGCCAAAAGACACAACAACGATGTCTCCCATAAAATAACATCCAAAACTTCACCATTGTTACTAGTATCCATAAATAATTTTAATTCATTTAGAAACCATTCTCTAAATCTTTTAATTTTAGCAATATATGCCAGTATACTTTGCCAAAACACTAGTTCATTAAGTTTTTAATTAAGTTTAAAAGTAATATCATTATGATAAGACAAAGGACAACATGTTATTAACACTTCTTCAACTTTTGTATATAGACCACTGGATGCAAAAACTTTATCTATGTTTGTTTGAGTTCCAAATGTATATGAATAGTGAGTATAATTCAATGTAGTTGTTAATTTCAACTCTTGAATGTCTCTAAGATTCATTGTAGTTATAAAATTGTTTAATTGTTTTGCAGTAGCTGTTATTTTTGGTTTCTTCTCTTTGGTGGTATCTTCTTCTTCTTCTGACAGTATCCAATTAAAATCATCAACCAATAAAATTTCACCTTTCAGATGTAGAGGTATGATATCCAGATATTTTTTTGCTACTTTAGAAGCAATTCCAGGAATCCGGTAAACATTAACAAATGTGTATATTTTTAATCTATCTCTAGCACAAACTAATGTCATCATACCATTTTTGTCAGTATAAAAATCAATTACCTTAGGCACGGTCATTGATTTTTTTTTCCAATGTATTGTAATGCTTCTCCTTAGCAGTATAGTGTGAATCTACAAGTACTGAATATTCTTTACATGTTAATTTATCCAGGTCTTTTTTTAGTAAGTGCATTTCTTGTAAAAAAACTATATTTGCTTTATTTACTTTAAGATATTTAAATAAACTACCTGTCTTAATAGAATTATTGAAACCATTTACATTCAATGAAATACGCTTATATACTGTCATTTCTAAAATGTAATAAGTCTAGCAAAGGAAAATATATAGTTTTCTATATTTGATTGTAGTCAAATTTAAAATTTTTTATGAACATAAACTTGAAAGCATTCAACAGCAGTATAATAAAAATATTTACAACCCCTAACGTGGAATGTATCATTCCTGATTTGATGACATAATCATTCAAACTACCTTCAATCATCCCTTAATCTCTGTATCCATTTTTCTGCATCTACCTTTATAAATATCCATTTAATAGTTTATGTTATTCTATATAGCTTCCTTCTAGTAATATTTTAAAGTTGGCTACTTAAAATCCAACTTTCATCCACCTAGAATCTTTTGAATAATAAGAAAACAATAACTGTCTAATCATGGCACATAATAGCACTATTAATTTACTATGTATCTTACATATCAAATCAATTAGTAACTGCAAAATATATATTTATATTCTCAAAATCAATCTAATACATGCAGCATGTCGATGTATCACTTAACCTAAACTATATGCTAATATTCTATATATCAATGTTACCACATATCATAGAAATTAATATACTAATTTGTTATGACTAAACAGTCTCTATGTATCTAACCATCTCTATTTCATATATTATTAATCATTCAATAATCAACTTAAACCAGTAACATAGACTATATCATTAATAATATGCAGAACATTTCATATTCTTTTAATAATCACAATTCCCCCTATATTTAGACAAAAATAAATCCTTATATGTGTCTATATGTATGATACAAATCTGGAAATATCTATAATTTCCAACAGAAAACAAGATAAAAGCCATCTAAATTTCACTAGGTTTTACTTACTAAAGCACAACTGCAATATTTCAATTACTTCATTAAACCATTTATTAATAGCTTTATTCATTCAATAATCAATGTATAAAATCAAACATTTTATATATTTCAGATTCATTTATTTATTCTCTTTTTCCCCTAATATGTATACACAACATGCTCGCCTGGATGTACCACAACACACCTATCACGTAAACCTTATATCAGTAATACAATCCATAAAATTTCTGAATTGGGTGTATATATATATATATATATATATATATATATATATATATAGGTGAGTAATCCAATTATGATTTTATAATTTCAGATATAGTCAATGACATCTATAACCATTTAAATATTATATCCTACCTTTTTCCTCTTTCTCATCTTACTTTATCCAATCTGCTCTTCTTTCTATACCCTCCCTCCTTATATCATTTACTTTATCCTACTACTCTTCTTTTTTTCTCCTCCCTCTAGATCACTTCATTCCTCCTCTACTCCTATCTTCTTTTGCACTTTCCTTCTTCTGACCCTGTATATAGCTATGTACTATTCTTTGGATTATATTTATTTTTCTTATCCATTGTATCCATAAGTTTGTTTTGCTCTTTATATTGTTAACTTGTCTCTATTTGTATGTATTTGTATGTTTTGTTTGGGGCTTTTCCCCTCGGGTCTCCACTGAAAATGGATAATTTCTTAGCCAGTTGGACTAACCCGGTTAACAAATGTGAAATAAATAAATAAATTAGGTATATGCATAAGATACCTGCATTCATTCATATACTTCAGGTTACCTGTCATTAAACTAGTTATTACTTTATATTAGAACAGTGGTGCACAACGTCTAGCCCCAGGGCCAATTCCAGCCCTCGATGTAACACCATACGGCCCTCAGAGAGTAACCAAAGATTTTTTAAAAAAGTGAAAAAATGCTATGCCTTACTCCAGTCACTCAAACTTTCCTGCATGTGCTTACCTACTTAATTGACTGCAGTTGCTCACACCTCTAATTTTAGCTGCGGAAGTAACTGTTCTTTGTTGTTTATAACTTGTAGTCTGTAAACAGTAGTAATTTTCTGCAAGAGTATGTAATAAGTTATGGCTACAAGCCAGAAAAAAGTTAAACACAAAGTTGATGTAGAAAACAGGCAATTTAATGACTGCTGTCTTAAGTAAAAATGCCAGTCACCTGTACCTATTGTTAACCCATAATGACTTACTATATTTTGAGGTGGCCCGCAGATGCATTAAGAATTTGTGTAGTGGCCCTCCCCACAAAAGGGTTGTGCACGACTGTATTAGAATATCAAAACCTATTGTAAAACATAACTGAGAAAGCTAATATTATGAAAAACATGAAAGAGATCACATCAGTATAGTGAATTCTTGTAAACATTCATATTTATATATTTTGTCATACATCATGTTAACATATAAGTACTTTAAACTTTATTATTAAACTTTGTTCCCAGAAAATCTTGGCTTTTTATTAGTGTAGTACCTTGCAGGATGTGGAGTAGCAAGTCTTGCCCACACTACACCTCCCCCCCTGACATTTTCTGACAACGGGGTTAAACTAATTAATATTCATACGCATACTGGCATGAATATTCCTCTGTTTGTAGTGTGGCACAATGATAGTGCATTGAAAACTACATTAATGAGCACATTATAACTTGTTAAAATCATACAACAATTAGTAAAGGAATGATCGGAAAATAAGACCAGTCATGCACCATTCAGTAAAGCAGAGTTCCAAAATACAAAGCCCACTTTTCCTTTACACTTCACTTGCCCAGTACTTTCAGATTAATTGTTTGGTCATTGTCAAATAATGATTCACTCTTCTCTTTGACAGGCATATGCTTAAAAAGTACCAATGTTGTGATCTAATGAAAATATGTTTAAAACTTATATCCTCGAAGAATGCATTTCAGTATTTTGTTCTTGCAGCAGCTTCACTCATCTCAACTTGTTTGGAGGAGATTTGTATACTAGTTGTTTTATTTGTCCACATTTTGTACATGAAAATCTGGGAATCTGTTTAGTCAGAAATTTGTACAAGAGATGTCAGTAAAATATCTCCATTTTAAATTGTTTATGCCATTTGTCCAGGTGGGGTTTCACTGGCTGTTTTGAAATGCCCTAAGTATACATACTGTATATGGATATCCTGCGACGCTCTGAGATCCTGTGCAAGATTACTTTTGCTGTCTTGGGCCCATTGAGTGCCAGGATAAGCTCTGGCTCCCCTGTGACCCTCAGCTGTATAAATTGGGCATCAGAGAATGGATGAGTGTTGGTCATGCTGCTTTTCTAAAACACAGCATATACACAGTAGCAGTGATATTTGAGTGAGCTTTTTAAGTAATTTAACTGTTTGGACTGACATACAAGATTTGCCTAATCAAAAGATAACCTAAACAGTAAGCTAGTTTCTCTGCTGGTATAGAAAGTATAGTGTTATGATTGAAAATGACTAATGCAGGATGCATGCGCAATGAATCGATGTTCAGCACATTTGATCAGGGTTCACAAATTGCTTGCAGTTAGAATTATACTATTTCTTGTTTATTAAATAGCACAGTTAAGTAGCACTGGTTAGGAAAACTTTTTGAATAATGCTTATGATTATAACTTTTATGCATTGTGCTTCAGTTACAAAGATTTCCATGGTCTAACCTCATGGACCCTCGGCAATATTGTACTTGAGGGCCTCAACAGACGCGCAGTAGCAAGCCCCGCCCCCGTGCTATTTCATAATCGGGCACTAATGAATATGCATTCCCTCAATAGTGACACTAGCATATGTCTATTTTACACAATAACATTCAAACCTAACGCCACTTTACATGCATCACTACCTTAAAGGTCATTCAAAAGCTCCAAGCAGGATGAATTTTGCAATGAAAAAGGCAAAGTGAACTACACAGAAATACTTACAAATATTAAGATCGCCAATGGAAGGATCTTTACAGCAGACTGGTGCTATTAAGGAAAATACAGAACACACCAAAGATTATAAGTTAACCAAATGAAAACATTTAACTGTGTTACAGTTCAATGTGTGTATATGGTAAAAGCCAACCTAATCCTTTGTCACAAAATGTAATTAAATTACAAAACCTAGTTAGCCATTAAAAAACACTGCAATAAAACATATTTTTCTATCACAGCAAATGCAAAAGTTGTAATACACACGCAACTGGAGCAATTTACATTCTGGTAGCAGTTACACCATACTATTTTTGTGACAAAGAAAACTTATGAAACTTTCCCCAAGAAACATTAGCAACACTAGAACATCTTGCATACTGCTACATATGAAAAATATGGCTTACAGCTCGGCAAATATGACTGATTGAATTTAGTCTGGAAAATTAAGTGTCCTACTGTGGTGACATTCCTGCTGAGGTGACTTACATGCCAAAGCACTGCCAGCCACTTGGAAAAAGAGCTCTTCATTCTCTGCATACAAATGGGGAGAACAAAACTTGTAAAAACTCCAAATGGTAAGGTTATGAACTTGATATTTCTCTAAAGGACAACACTTCAGCTGTACTGCAAGGACAGGTTTACTACTTCTGTTCTTCTTTTTGCACCTCCCATAAAAGTTATTCCCAAAGGCATTTAATTTACTTCTCACCAGCTGATTAGAATGCCATGTCAGTCATGGCTCATTACATATGCAGACCTGGTCAGCAATCATTCGTGACACGCCCACTTCTGCGCGAAATGCAAGGTAAGGCCTTCAAGTACAATATCGCTGGACCCTCCTTGAAGGCTGTTGGTTGGGGTTTATTGTTTCCACTAATAAGAATTGTGGTGTAAGATTCTGTGCTTGAGTATGTAAACATGCCTGTATCAATGCATTCTGTGACATCACACATATTATGTTATAAGCCTGATCATTCTTAAACCCTGCATTTCTTTTTTATTTTTTTGGATGCTGGCATAATGTAGATCACATTCACAATCTTAGTGTCACTTGCTGGTTGGTTTCCCTTACTAAACGTGTATGATTTGTCTAAGTTATACTGTGCTTGTTAATGCAATTTTCAACGAACGATCGTTGTGCCACACTACATACAGCTCAATATGATAGGGTAGCTGTTCTAGCAATTCCAAAAAAGTTGTTTTCGTTTCCGCACCCTGTTCCCATGCCAGTCATTGAGGCCACGCCCACTTTGGCACTGAACTTGATGCGAGATCAACACTGATCAATAAACTTGACAGGTATTAAAAACTCTGTAATAAGTAACTCAATATTATTTTATAAATATTTAACATACCTTTAACTATTTGCTGTTAGTCCATTGATATTACTCTCACAGAAAGCATATTGGCATAGAAAATAAAATAGTTTACCTTACACTTTCAGAAATGCGCGTTCTCCTTTAAATATTTACTGTTTTATTGCAACATTAGTTAACTGTTACTGCCATTCTAATCAACCTTATATAGAATTACATCTCTAAATACGTTTTGAAGTATACTTTCCTTTTTTTATAATAAAAGAACATAGAAAGTATGTTTAAGTAATCTACATTAACATAAGGATTTCTTTTGTTTCGGTTATTTTATTTGTTCCGTCACAGTGTTCTAATTTTAAGCTTTTTTTTTCAGTTTCAAAGTTTCGGACACTTCTGGTTGCTCGCATGGCTTCAGGTTCACTTTCCACATCGCATGTAGCTCGTGGCTCCGTTTAAAATCATGGAACAAGGTAAAATTTTCATTTTAAAGGCGGAAAATGGGTTGTTAAGATGTTGTTTAATGCTGTAGAAAGCTCGGGACTGCATATCTGCAACATAATCAGTTTAAATTACCAACGGATAAATCTGACAGCTTTAAAAACTTTATGAGTAAGTAACTAAATGATTATTAAACTAATTTAACAAGCAGCATTAAAACATCTAAAATATTTTAAAATACAAGAAGTGTAATCATAACTCTCAAGTGTACCTCATTTTGAGGAACGTTCCTCATTTGGGGTCTTAAAAAGTTAATGTTCCTCGAAGTTCTACATTGAAAGGGTCTGTCACACATTCAGTGTTAGCAATATTTTAACTGATAATTGGTAAATAGAACTGAATCATATTATTTCATTAAAAGATCTATAAGTAAAATTATCACATCTTAGTCATCCTAGGAGGTTCCTAGTTGAAGTCGTTAGTAAGCTATTAGTAAGTGTTCCACAGTTTGCCCATTTGATCCATATTATGAGAGGTAATGTTCCTCATTTTGGAGATGAAAGGTTGAGAGCTATGAGTGTATTATTAATAAAATTATTTACATTTACATATGCATATAAGAAAACACGTTATTAAAATCCTATTAAACAGTTACAACACACAAGTCTAGTCATTGACTCTTATCTAAAAGAAAATTCTCTGTCAGCTTTATTATTTTCTTATAAACAAATTATATGCTGGTATCTGAATGAACAACAATCAAACAAAGTTAAAGCATTGTACTGTAACTTGTAATACCATTGTAATAAAATATTATTTTACCATAGCAACACAAATTACTACAGTAATTACCCTTATTACTGTTTAAACAATTATCAGCTTAGTGAAACAAATGGAATTACCTCAGAAATTTTGTGTCCTTCTGTAACTTTTGAAGCAATATTTGTTTTCATATGGAATGGTGTCAAAAATAAAGACAAATCACCAAAAAAAAAAAAAAGATAAATTATTATTTTTCATTGAGATTGTTTTTATTATTTCCTTTTGTTGACCATCCAGTTTTAATTGCATGTCATTTTAAACTTACGAAGGACCAATCCATTTCTTCTAATTTGTCTAGAAGCTTGTTTTTTTGTGTGTGAAGTCCAGGGCTTCATCCAGCGAGTTAAATGTCTTGGCTTCATCCATTTTCATCACTTGCGAGTTAAATGTCTTTCCAAACACCATCATATTGGGTGACTTCAACTACCCAAGCATAGACTGGGAACATTACTATAGCCCACACCAGCACCCTGGTTCCTCCTATCTTCATTCATAAACTCAAAATGTGATGGAACACTTGAGTCACCCAAACACAGAGGGAAAAATACCTTTCAGTTTCATCATCACACACATGGGGACACCTGGTGAATTGCGCGAATATATTATCCAGGTAGACCATGTTCTACCCTTCATTAATCTCCACATCCCACCAATCCACCCCCAACCCCCAAAAAAAGACCACAGTGAAGAACTCAAAAAAGCTCTTTCCACTAACTAGACTCTGGAGGGAGAAGGCTCAGTCAGGCCCACAACCCCAAAACCACTGGGGACTGCCTGCTGAAAATGCACACCTCATAATTCCTCATCACTACACTGGAATAAAATCAAGAACATAAGGACCACTAATCCAACACCCAAAGCCGACGTGGGTGGACCCCACCTCCCAGCATCCCCAACAACAAACAAAAGAACTGCATAGAGGAGACATAAAAGTCACAAAAAAAGCATCAAAGATAAATAGATAAGGCAAAAAGCACCTCATCACAAATACAAATAGGCCACTCACTCAAAAAATTCTCTAAAAGAAAAAAGAACAAAATCAAGGCAAGATCACTAGCTTACCTTATGAAGGTTAGAGATGGCAACTCAGAAATAACTCGAAAGCAACAAGAAATGAAAAAAAACAAAAAAACAGTGAACTCACAAAAAACTGACTGCACAGTCAGGTGCAGTTTCTCAAAGGAAGAATTCCTATCCACCAGAGCTAGCCCACCCAAACATCTCAGATGCCAGGTAAGAGTTGCCTCTCCAAGAAACAACTGCTCATCAATAAAGAACGGAACAATGGGAATGAACATGTCACTTAATTCAATGAGACTAATAAGCCCACACATGATAAGGCTGACAATCAGGAGCTTGCATTTGACATCATAGCGATACCCTTAACGCATCTAAGCGACAGCCACCCTCCCACTGTGGGCCCACGGCACCAAGCAAACCACACCCCATAGTGCTGACCAAGCTCCTGAGATAACCACCAAATGACTACCTAGAAAAAAACAATGGCACTCATGGGACTATAAATAAATGCAGAAGTCTCAAGTTGGACACTGATTGGCTCATATTTCAGCAGGGCAATTCCCTTGTCTTTAACTGAAAGTTGTCTTTTCCAAGAAGTCACTCTGCTGTTCAAAACAGTCACTAAGGGCACATATGAGGGTAAGGCAGTAGCCACATATCACAATTGCCCTCCCGGAGGCGGGGCATCCAAAAAACCTCACCAGCTTAGATGTAAATAATCATAAACCAAGATCCCCATAACAGGGCTCAAGGACAGAACCCACAGGGTTAAGAGCTGTGCACACACAGGGTTACTCCTGCTCCTGCCAAGCTCAGCTCCCACACCGTGACACTGGGAGACCCTCGAAGTAAGTGATTGTCCTTCTGGCACTTAGGCAAGCATATTCTGAGGTGCAGCTGATAATATTGATTGACTCAGACAACCAAGGCATATAATGTTCCAGACCATCACACACACACACTCAGACAGGTCTCATAGAAATGGATAACTGGTGCTAGACAGGATAATCTAAATGGAAAAAACAAAAAATGTATAAATATAATGCTTAAACATAAACTCATACCCCTAATTAATCTCCAGGTGTAAATCCCACATTAAGGGAAGAAGATAGAAAAAGGGATCAGGGGACAACAGTACCCTGGCTCTGACAGTACACTTTTGAGGCAGTGGTCTGGTCCCAAGTCCCCATTAAGCCAGGACCCATTCAGTGAAGGATCACATGAAGATCAGGAGGTTTGTACCCATGACTTATCACTCACCTATCAGATGAAAGAGTATAGCCCTCCTAGGAATGTGCCTTAAGCCCCAACACCTGGAGTTGGAAAACCCCCCAAAAGTTCCTCACCAAAAGGAAAGAATGACTCATCAAAACAACTGCATAACTCGAAAGAAAACCATCCTATAGCTAAGTGATACACCGTCTGCTCAGAATTGATCTGTGCCTGACATACAAAGGCCATGTCCAACCCAGAATTAATGGACATGCTCCACCTCAAAAATCAAAATCCAAAAGAACCCAATGAGCAAGAGACTTAGACCACAAAACTTGATATGAAAATAACGCGTGCTGGAAACACATTCATCACCAGGAGACTCTGAGATTCATGGAAGAGAAACCCAGTCCAGCCAAGAGGGGCTACTTCACTGACCACAGAGTCTCTTGTGAGGCAGTGGGGAGGAGATAAGTAGGTCACCAAGTGGGAATGAATGGAGTGTGAGTGATGGACAGTAAGAGCATGGAGTCATAAATGGAACATAGCTCATCTGAGGAAAAACCTTCAGCTAAGAAAATTCAGATTTTTGCAGGAAATAGGATTTTAACCCTAATGTTTGATTTCTTAATACTTTTGATTAATGGAACACAGTTTTTCCTTTGTGAAATTACTGCAGAAGAGTAGTCATCGAATCCGATTGTTTTACCATTAATGTTTTTGGAGTTAGACCAGGCTGTTTTCAAGACCAGATCTTTATCTTGTGTGGAAAGAAACTTAACAATTATAGATCTCGTCGTAGAAATGGGTTTTTACTGTAGCATTGTTTGGAAAGAGATCTGCATGCACTTTCTATTCCAAAGGAAAGAGTCTCTGGCAAATTTAAAAATTTTGGAAGCCAAGTATTCAGAAAGTGTAGCATATTATTATCTTCTTTCTCTGGAACACCATATATTCTTATATTATTCCTTCTGGACCTGCTTTCAAGATCATCTACTTTTTCCATAAGTAAAGTGTTCTGTTTCAGTAAGAACTCAACTTGACTTTCATTTTTGCCTGGCAGTTCAAAATTTATTTATTTTATATTTATTTATTTTATATTTGTTGACCGTTTTTGTCCGACTGGGCTACAAATGTCCATTTTCAGCAGAGGCCCGAGGAGAAAAGCTCCAACAGAAAATAGAAATTTTACATATTGAATACTTATAGAAATACATTCATCAGTACCACAGATTACTGCATTACAGTGCCACACATTACATTCATCAGTACCACACATTATTGCATTACAGTGTCATACATTAAACTGTGGCAAGTGAAATACATAGAAATACCTTCATCAGAGGGATACATTCATAATTACATATTATATACATAATAGTGCAATAGTTACATAGCTGAAATATTTTACTAGTTATATTTGTACAGTGATGTACCAAGAGGAGAAGATAAAATAGTAAGTTTGTTTATTGAAGGGGAGGAAGAGAGAAGAGAAGTAGAAGGTTATAGGGGAGTGTTTATGGGGGATAATTACATTGGCAAGTCCATTTTTCATGAAGGTTTTTTTGTAGCTGTTTTGAATTGATTGGGATGTTCAAGGGATCTTATATCTAGTGGTAGGCTATTCCAGGCCTTGGAAGGGTTAAAGCTATAGACTAGGTGACCCATTTTGGTCCTTGGTTTGTAGATTTTTAGTAGGCCTTGTTCAGAACTGCAGAGTAATCTAGTGGGTAGGTAATGAGAGATTAGAGATGAGATAGTTGGACAGAAAGAGGGTTTGTAGAGAATGGAATGAATAATATGAAACTGATTATACTGAAGCAGGTTAGGTAATTCTAACAAATTTAGTTCTTTTCGTGAGAGACAGTGATGAGACTTGTAAGAATTTTGGGCAGCAAGTATGGCAATCCTGTTATAAGTTGTTTCTAACTTGTTTAGTAGTCCAGTGTTGGGGCTGGTGAGAATTTGGGAGCTATAAAGTAAAGTGGGCAAGAGGTAGGCATTTGAAAGGGTTAGTTTTGCTAAGATATTTTTTGTTTCTATAGAGGAGACCTAGCTTGAGATGTGTTTTTCGTATACAATTATTGACGTGTAAATTAAGGGTTAGCCTATCATCAATAGTAACACCTAAGAGTTTTGCACTGGTGTCCACCTGTATTTGAGTATTATTTTATGACAGTATGGAGAAGGAAGACTTTATGTGGTTAAGGTTTTTAGGGAGAAAGTATTAATTTTTTTTTTTTTTTTTGGATTTAGGATAAGTTGGTTTTCAGATAGCCAGTTTTCTACAGAGTTAAAAGAGGACTGTGTGTATTATTTTAGTTGAGTTGGTGATTCAGCAAAAGTGATGTGTAGAATAATCTGTGTATTGTATCAGTGAGGATCCAGGACAGGAAGAGTAGAAAAGGTTGGTAAAGATGTTAAAAAGAAGTGGCCCAAGAATGGAGCCTTGTGGAACACCCGTTTTAACAGGAAGAAGAGGGGAGAAAGCTGAGAGCCATTTGACTGATTGGAGTCTATCAGAGAGATAGCTGTTAAAACAAGATATGGTGGATGGAGAGAAGTGTAAGTTTGCTAGTTTAAGGAGAAGAAGTTTATGACAGACTGTATCAAAGGCTTTAGAGAGGTCAATGAAGAGATAGGAAATAAGTTTGTTACTGTCTCTAGCTAGTGATACAGAGTTTAGGAAAGACAGGAGAGCTGTTGTAGTGCTGTGCATGGGATGAAAGCTATGTTGGGTAGGTGTGAGTGGATTTTCTTGCAGAAGTTAGTGTAAGACCTGATTATGTATCCATTTTCCAGAATTTTGGAAAGTGGTGAGAGTATCGCGATGGGTCTAAAATTAGTTATATCTGTGGAGTTTCCTTGTGTATGTATTGGGAGTAAAATTGCTTGCTTCCAGAGACTGTGTGGATGATTCTGAAAAAAGTTAAGAACAGAAGAATTTTCTTTCTTCCCTAACCTGATAAAAGCTTTTCCATCCTTGTCACAGAGAATAGGGGTCACAGAGAATAGGGTTATCATTCTTAATATGTTTAGCAGTAGAAAGTTTATGTAAATATATCACTGCAGGATCTGATTTGGAATATTACTGAACAATAATTTGTATCAGAAAGGAAACATTCAGAAGAACAAGATGCCCCTTCCAGTCTCTTACATTAAAATGTGGTGATAGAATAAAGGGGGGCTTTTTTTTTTTAACAGTCAACAGTCAAAAAAAAAAAAAAATAAAAAGGATTCAAGATATCCCTAATCCCTTTAGAAGTCCATGTTTTTTTTCTATTCAAGGACTAAAGTAGAAGGCACACACTACACTTCTCTGGTTTTTTTCTTGGAACTCTCTAAAAAGACCACCAACCCATGGCAGGGCACTACAACAACAGAAAACAACTCTCACCTACAGTAGGCTTTCATTCCCTACTTTCCTCCAGACCCACAAAAGTGGGCTGTCCCCCTGCCTGGGATAACAAACAGCCACACAAAAGTGACTAATTCTCCAGTCAGTGATATTTTAGTTTAGGATTACATTCACACTCCACAGTCTCTCCTACATTTAGCACATTCCATCCTCCCTCTGTCATGTCTATGCTGTTGATTGGATCCTTTGGATTAAAAAGAGGGAAAAGAAAGAAAAACATCAGGAGGGGTATCATCATCCACAGCCCTTCCATGGGAACATCCCAAGTAGCAAAATGCATGTAAAAATTAGGTGCAGCAGGCAGTGTGCAGCAGCAATACCTCTTGCTTGACTGACCACTATGCACTATCACTGACCCTGACAACTGTCAATCCAGTAAACTGTCAACCATCAGTAACCATCCCCACCAACTGCCCAAAGGCAAAGGTCTTTGCTATCTCAGTCTTAGTGGTTGTAAGTGGTACACCAGTGGGACTGTGAGACAATGGTGAGCAGTCCACTGAGCCTAGTCTGTTCACAGCAGAGTTGCCGATCAGCATCTGAGAGTTGCCCCAACAGCATCTGAGAACTCAAGACCCAAAACTTTATATTTTCAGATGCAGAAGTATATTTCTTGCAGATGGGAGAGTATAATCTGTTAAGCACCAAGTCTAAAAGAGGCAAGGCAGCAGGAAGAAGGGTGAAGGGTCAGTAAAGTGACAGTCAAAAAGCAAAACACAAGAAGTAAAAGTCCAGTTTTGAGGTAAAAATGACAGTCACTTTTTAAAAAATCACCATTTTGCTTGCCCCCAAAATGGATTAAAAAATGCAATGCAATCAAAAAAAAAAAGAAAAAAAATGAAACTTTTTTTCACAAGCATTCTGAACTGAAAACATATCCCTTTACATGCAAAGTCAGTCTATATTATAACCTAGCAAAACACAGTATTTCCTCAAAAAAAAATGTTAATGGCTTCCAACTATCATGTCTGACCAAGAAAAGTCTAGCCCTGTTGGATTCTGTGAGCTCCAGAATAATGCAAGCCTACAGGAATAATGGAAGTTGCTCTCAAGGTTTGTGAAGTTGGCCACCTGGTCATATTCTTAGCAAGATATAATGTACAGTTGCATATATAGCTATAGATGTTTGACTTTCACACTACCTCAGTAGCATATGGATTCTGTGCCTGCAAAATCCCAACTCTGTTGGCTTTCCAGAGCTCAGAATCCCCTCCTCTGCCTCTGTGTAATAGGGGATTAGCTAAGCCACTCCCATCAGGGCACACTTAACCCCTGTCACAGAGAGTCAGTTATTCAGGCTTTTAGTGCTAAGAAGGATGAATCAAGAAGCACCAGAAGCAAGAATTGCCTGAAGCCAATGAATTCACAGCCATAATAGAATCAACACAAATAAACAAAGACAGCCAAAAACACAAGGTTGGATACCATTGAACTATATACAAAATAAAGGGGATGGTGGATGGGTGCTGCCAATGAGGCAGTGTGAAATTCAAAATCTACTTTTACAGGTAAATAGAACTTATGCAAGTCTACTATGTTCATCATTCACATTGCATCAGTGCATATGGGTAGATCCCCAAAGCCTACCCTACCTGGGAGGAGGAAGGATAAGGATCCATAAGCCCCAGGAGAATGGTCCTCACAAAGCCTACTCTAGAACTTGAGAAAGAATCACATTTGTAGTACTTTGTAAAGGTATGAACAGAGAACTAAGTTACTGCCAGTAGAATAAGATTAGGGTAGGAAAAGAACCTGAATGGACTTCTCAAGTAGTACACTGAGGTGCTTTTACATTGTTGTTTGTTTATTTTGTGGAATAGGTAGATCCCATTGAGCCTATGATTCCTTTGCAGGGAATGTCCTAGAATGTAATTTGTCAAAGGAATTTGATAAAAACACTGGAAAAAATTTGGTTATGTATCAAAGACATACTACCCTGGATGCTCAGTAGCAAACACTGGAAACATTTTGGTTATGTATCAAAGACATACAACCCTGCATGCTCAGTAGCAAACCTCACCATTCCTCCACTCATCTCATGAATATACTGCCAGACTGATGGTCAGGCATGTTCACCAATGCATTAATTTAACAACATATGCCAACCATTTCTGCTTAAGTTAATAACATGTACAGGCAATCAAAAATGCCTCTGATATTACGTATAGAGAAATTCCCTATGTTTCTGCATTACATTGACTGATAGTACACACAGCATAACAGAACTGCAGTTTATATTTGCAAACATCTTAATAGCCTTAGTTGTTTGCATGGATTTCAAATCTGCCCTGCACTTTTATGTTATACGTTCTGTTCTCAGGTGATTGTTGTGTCATTACCTATTGTGGTTGAAAGGAGCTATTTTTATCATTTTCAGTAAAAGTACAATAGAGTGTTTGCTGTTTTGTTTTCCCCATGGCTTGGTCATAGCTGAAAAGAGTATTCGGTTTGATCTACTTTTGTCAGTGACATATGTAAACACTCAGTTCAATGTAGGTTCAGCTTTTTTTTTGTTCAATTTATGACATTTGTAATAGAAGGAAGTGATTGATCCAATTGCCTTTTAGGCATTGCAGCTTATATTTTAAGACCAATACAATGTGCATACAAATGCCATTGACAGCTCAAGATCATTCAGCCATTTCCTTACTTTCACACTAGCCACTGCCAGTCATCGAAGCTACACCCAAACCACACCCAAACATGTGTAAAAATGATAGGGTAGTGCATTCTTGATAAATAACCAACATTTCTCTACTGTACAGCCTATGATGACTAGTAAATATCAAGCTCGTGTCAGCCAAAAACTCTTGAGCCAAGGCCCTGCCCAGAATGCTCTGCTCCCTGTTACCTCAGATAGAGTTTGCAAGTTGATAGACAAAAGTAGAGGCTACCTCTGGTCATAACAGACCTACAATAAAGGAGTATACGAGATCAACCAGGAACCTCCGGAGGGAGACGGGGGGTGGGAAGTAATGAATGAATGAAGATCAACAACAAAGATGAAACGTTATGGTAAGACATAACTTCTTTATCTGATGTTGTTAATCTTCGTTCATTCCTTACTGATGAGACAGAGTCCCCAGCTACCTGTATCCCTGGGTGACCCTCATGAAAGGACATTCCTGAGCACCATGGAGCCAAAATAAGCTCTACCTCTGGAGGCCAAATCCAATTTGTAATGAAGAATAAAGGTATGAGGTTTGGCCCAAGTCACAGCTGAGCAAATATCATTGAGGGAAGCCTTAGCATGAAAAGCTGCTGAAGTTGCCATAGATCTTGTGGAATGTGCTTTCACTCTGTGAAGCAAGGTGACATTGTTTTTGTTGTAGATAAAGGTAATACAATTTCTTAACCATAAAGACACAGGTTCAAAGGGGAAAGCTGTTAGAGCTTGCAGAACCAAGGGCAAATCCCAAGGTTGTACCGATTCTTTAAAGGGAGGTTTTAAGTGAAGAACCCTCTTCTAGAAACTTTTACAGAGTCTATGTGACATAAGCAAAAGATCCTGAAAACCAATGTGGAAATTTGAAATGGCAGCTAAATACACACAGGTAGTAGAGGCAGATACCCCAGAGTAACTAAAAATCACAAAACTAGCAGCTGACTGCCTGCCCGCTGAATACCTAAAGATAGCAGCTGATGTCCTAGCTTATCCTATTTCCATATTAATCAACTGCTCCATATTTGAATCCTATGTACCTGCGCTATGGAAAATATCACACATCATTCCCCTTCACAAAGGTGGCCCCTCATCTGACCTCTCCAACTACCGCCCCATTGCCATCCTCTCCCCCCTCTCCAAGATACTCGAAAAATGCATCAACTCACAGGTCTCCAATTTCCTCCTTAACGATAACCTCCTCTCCAATACCTAGCATGGTTTCAGACCACACCACAGCATGACAACTGCTCTCCTCTCCTTCACCAACACTATCCTCCATCACAGAAACAATGGCCTCCTCTCCTCTGCTGTATTTATGGATCTATCTAAAGCTTTTGACATTGTGTCACACAATCTACTACTCTCTGCTGTATCTGACCTCTCTTTCTCCACACCAGCCGCAAACTGTTTCCACAGCTATCTACAAAGCCGCCAGCAATTGGTCATCTGGGACAACAAGCTATCCCCTCACCTCCCTGTTACTCTCGGGGTGCCCCAAGGCTCTATTCTTGGCCCCCTACTTTTCTCCCTTTTCACCAACAACCTGCACACTGACACCAAACATGCCTCCCTCATACAGTATGCAGATGATTCCACCCTGATCTGCTCAGCCCCAACTCTAACAGAACTCCAACAGATTGCCCAAGAATCTTTCTCTTCAGTTGAAAGCTGGCTATCTAATGCCCAGCTTATCCTCAATCCAAATAAAACCAAACTCATCATCTTCCAATCCACCAATTCTATCCCAAACACCCCACATTTCACTATTCAAGCCAAGGATAATACCTCCATTTCACCAACTGCCCACACAAAACTACTTGGCGTACAGATAGACAATAATCTCAAATTTGACACCCACATATCACTAACAAAAAAGTTCACAAAAAATGGGTGCCTTATATAGAAGCCACCAATACCTCACCAAACCAGCAAGAATCTCTGTCGCCAATTTCCAACTAATCTCCACCCTACTCTATGCATCACCCATACTTACTAATCTTAGACAGTCAGACCTACACAAACTCGAAGCCTGCTACAATAAAATTGCAAAATTTGCCACTGGTGCCTCTTACCGCAGTCACCACTGTGTCTCCCTTAGAAATCTTGACTGGCTTGAACTCCCACAACTCCTACACCAAACTCAACTCACATTTGCTAATAAACTAGTAAACCACCCTCTCCATATCCCATCACTCCATACAATTCTCAAACCCTACAACTCTTCTAGACCACTACACTCCTGCAACAAAAATCTACTCCAGGTCACCAAAGCCAAAAACTCAGCAGGTGAAGCACTTTTTTCCTGCGCTATATCCAGGCACTGGAACAGCTTTCCCATTGCTATAACTACCCTTCCTTCCTGTAGTTTTTTCAAGACTGCACTTAAATCTCACCTAATTTCTCACTGGCTTTGTCCTTGTCCAAACTCTGACTAACAACCCCCCCCTTTCAACCCTTCTCTTCTTTCCCAGATTTAGATAGAGTATCCTCTCTATCACTATAAAACTGAACTGAAGATTACTCACTGCTTGTTAATCCTTCCAAGATTTAGTTATCGTTTAGTCTGTTATTATTGTTATCTAGTCATTGTCTAGAAAAGTTGTAGCACTGTGTTTTACTTCTTATTTCTCAATGTTTGTAATTAGAGCTTACTACTCGATTGTACCGATTTTGCTCCTGTATTACTCCACATCATGATCACTTCTACTGTATACATACCTTTATTGTTTTCCCATTTACCATGTCTTTCTGTGGAGCTTTTCTCCTCGGGCCTCTGCTGAAAAAGGACCTGTGTTCAGTTGGAATTTAAAAGAGAAAACTTGTAGAGAAAACCAGTTTAATAAAAAGCAAAGCTTTCAGGCGTAACCCTTCTTCAATACTAATACATTCAAACACTAAACTCTAGAAGCTTAAATACAGGTCTAGAATCACATGACCAGCAGCCAAACGAAATCATGTGACAGGAAACAAATTATAAATTAAAGACATATACATATAAATATATTAAAAGATGTGTAGATACACAGTATAAAATATTTACTTTACAATATTACGTAGCTTAACTAACACAGGTTTTAAACTGACAGTGCTATTTAAACCAGGATGAGTGTCAGCAGCTAATCTCAATATCCATTCAAATTCTTTGAGCTCAAGGCGGTTGTTGACATCACCACCTCTTTCATTTGGACATAGAGCATCAATCACTCTAAACTTAAATGTATGTGTTTCACCACAAGTTTTAATATGTTTACATAGTGCATTATTGTTACAATTTCTCCTAATTTCAGAATTATGGTCTATAACACATTCCTTAAGCTTACATATTGTTTTTCCCACGTAAAATGAACTGCATGAAATGCAGGTAGCCAGATAAACCACAAAGGTGGTATTACAAGTAGTTGTAATTTTAAAATTAAATACTTGTCCATTGGCAGGATGAGTGAAAATATCACTACCATTCCCTAAGATGTAAGCACAGGCAACACAGTTAAAACATGGAAAAGTACCAGTTTTAGCAGCCAATTGTGTATAACAGGGTCTATAAAAATCTTTATAACAGAATAAACTTTTAATCGTCCTCATATTTTTATATGTAAAATGTGGCTTGGTGCCCAATACAGTTTTTAGTTCATCCAATGCCATCAGAATGGGCCAGTTCCTGTTAATAATTTGTCTAATTGAACTTGACCTACCATTAAAAGTTGTGGACGCCTTATTTCATGTTGAGTAATGGTGTTATTACACTGACTATCTGTGAGGCTTGACCTATCTTCCAAAAAAGTTGGTATAAGTGATGTCTGCCTAGCTTCCATTACATCAGATTTAAGCTTGGATAATAAATTCATATCATATCCACTAGAAAAAGTCCTCTACCATATTATCAAGTTGTGAAGCAAATGTAGTATTATCAGTAGTTAGTCTACTTGCTCTAATAAATTGTGATTTTGCTACACCTTTAAAGACATGTGGCGATGCATACTACTGTGATGCATATCTTCCATTACTAACATCCTTTCTATAAATACTAGTGTTTAATATGCCATCATTCAATTGCAGTTTGACATCTAAAAAACATATGCTGCTATCAGACACATCCATTTTAAATTTCAAAAAATTACTACTAGAATTTAAATAATCAATGAAAATATTCAAATCATCCAAAGTACCATTCCATATTAGTAGACAATCGTCTACAAATCGCTGATAGAAACTAATGTTACTAAGAAATAGATTTTGTGCATTAAACAAATAATTGCATTCCCATGAGACCGATTGTCTCTGGAGGTGGTTGGGTTACTGAACCCATATCAGTTTATTTGCATTGGCAATTAGAAGTTTATTTACCTAAATGTAGTTCTATTCTAAAGGATACTTGTGATTTATTGTCAAAGCTACGGGTATGGTATAATAATGTAAAAACTGATTTAAATACCAAGAAATATTATTTAGTGACGCTTGATATCATGTCCCTCTTCACAGTTATCCCCAATGATGTGGGAATATAACTACTTAGAGAATTTTTGTCTTCTCAACCTAGTCCTGACCATAGGCTCATTAGTAATATCTGTTGCCTTATGGATGTAGTTCTGAGGAACAATGTGTTTATGTTTAATAATACCTTATTTCTTCAGTTAACAGGCGTATGGGCACATCCGTAGCAAATCCTTACGCCAATTTAGTGCTTTACCAATGGGAATGCAATTATTTGTTTAATGCACAAAATCTATTTCTTAGTAACACTAGTTTCTATCAGCGATTTGTAGACGATTGTCTACTAATATGGAATGGTACTTTGGATGATTTGAATATTTTCATTGATTATTTAAATTCTAGTACTAATTTTTTGAAATTTAAAATGGATGTGTCTGATAGCAGCATATGTTTTTTAGATGTCAAACTGCAATTGAATGATGGCATATTAAACACTTGTATTTATAGAAAGGATGTTAGTAATGGAAGATATACGCATCACAGTAGTATGCATGCGCCACATGTCTTTAAAGGTGTAGCAAAATCACAATTTATTAGAGCAAGTAGACTAACTACTGATAATACTACATTTGCTTCACAAGTTGATAATATGGTAGAGGACTTTTTTTCTAGTGGATATGATATGAATTTATTATCCAAGCTTAAATCTGATGTAATGGAAGCTAGGCAGACATCACTTATACCAACTTTTTTGGAAGATAGGTCAAGCCTCACAGATAGTCAGTGTAATAACACCATTACTCAACATGAAATAAGGTACGTCACAACTTTTAATGATAGGTCAAGTTCAATTAGACAAATTATTTACAGGAACTAGCCCTTTCTGATGGCATTGGATGAACTAAAAACTATATTGGGCACCAAGCCACATTTTACATATAAAAATATGAGGACAATTAAAAGTTTACTCTGTTATAAAGATTTTTATAGACCCTGTTATACACAATTGGCTGCTAAAACTGGTACTTTTCCATGTTTTAACTGTGTTGCCTGTGCTTACATCTTAGGGAACGGTAGTGATATTTTCACTCATCCTGCCAATGGACAAGTATTTAATTTTAAAATTACAGCTACTTGTAATACCACCTTTGTGGTTTATTTGGCTACCTGCATTTCATGCAGTTCATTTTACGTGGGAAAAACAATACGTAAGCTTAAGGAACGTGTTATAGACCATAATTCTGAAATTAGGAGAAATTGTGACAATAATGCACTATGTAAACATATTAAAACTTGTGGTGAAACACATACATTTAAGTTTAGAGTGATTGATGCTCTATGTCCAAATGAAAGAGGTGGTGATGTCAACAACCGCCTTGAGCTCAAAGAATTTGAATGGATATTGAGATTAGCTGCTGACACTCATCCTGGTTTAAATAGCACTGTCAGTTTAAAACCTGTTAGTTACGTAATATTGTAAAGTAAATATTTTATACTGTGTATCTACACATCTTTTAATATATTTATATGTATATGTCTTTAATTTATAATTTGTTTCCTGTCACATGATTTCATTTGGCTGCTGGTCATGTGATTCTAGACCTGTATTTAAGCTTCTAGAGTTTAGTGTTTGAATGTATTAGTATTGAAGAAGGGTTACGCCCGAAAGCTTTGCTTTTTATTAAACTGGTTTTCTCTACAAGTTTTCTCTTTTGAGTTCGTGTTTTGCAGCTGGTTTTACTTGTTCAGTTGGAATTTCCTGGTAAATAAATAAATAAATAAATAAATAAATAACATAATGTGATAAGTAATCCAAAACCACCAAAACTGGGTCTGACAAGGGGTCTAATTGTTTATTCACTGCCCATAGAGAAAACCTTTTCCATTTATTGAGATAGATTAGTCTGGTGGACGATTTATGAAATGCAATAAGAATATTGCACAGAGGGGATGAGAGGCTTTCCTGCCTGTCAATCATTTGAAGTAGAAAAACCACGCTGTCAGCTTCACGGTTGTTAGATTGGGGTAAGTCAGACCCTGCAGATGGGAGATCAACATTGGGGATGGATTTAGGATCCACGGTTGATCTAGTAGATGAGGACAGAGGAAGGGGAACCAGACTTGTCGAGGTCAATATCGAGCAATGAGGATCACTTTGCTTTTCAACTGTTGTGCTTTCTTCAGAAATTGGGAGATGAGGGAAAGAGGAGGATAAGCATATAGTAGACCTGAGGGCCAAGCATGGATTAGAGTGTCTCTCAGTGACTATCCTCGAGGGGGGGATCAGGGCAAAATAGTTGCTGCACTTGTAATTGGTTGGGGAGGCAAATAGGTTGCAGCAAGGCTGGCCCCAGTGGTTGAAGATTATTGCCGCTATCATGGGAACTGCCGGGAATGTGCATTGCAGTTAGAAAGCAGTTGGAAGCTATCGCCCATTGCCATATTCTCAAGGCCTCTTGGCATAACAGGTAAGACGTGGTGCCCCCTTGCTTGTTGATGTACCAAACCACTGACATGTTGTCTGATTGGATTGCAATAATACCTGACAGAAGGATGGAATTAAATGCTTGCAGCACTAGTAGCACCTCCCTCAGTTCCAGGACATTGATATGCAAAAGGGCCTCTGTCTCCAACCAGGTGCCTTGGACTGAGTTTCCCTGACACAGCCCCCCACCCCATTAGGGAGGTGTCCATGGTCACTGGGGCTTTCGGCTGATGGGGACTGAAGGGGCGAGACCATTGTTGGGGATTTTGAGATGTCCACCAGAGTAAATCTTGCTTGCATCTCTGAGTTACACTTATCTGAAAAGACAAAGGATGTTGTAGAGGGTACCACTGAGTGAGAAGTAACTACTGAAGGAGCCTCATGTGGAATTTGGCTAGAGGAACAATGGTGAACAAGGCTGCCATTGACCCCAGGAGTTGGAGTATAGATCGAGTGGGAGATTTGTGGTGACAGAGCAGCAGTTGAACCTGTTGCCTTATTCTTTGAAGCCTGTGGTCCGGAAGAGATGCTGTGCAATTTCTCATGTCCAACAGTACCCCTATGAATTCCAAAGACTGAGCTGGGGTTGTTTTGGACTTCTCCCAGTTTATAGTGATTCCCAGGTGTTGTGCTGTGAGGAGAGTGTAGTGTAGGGCTTCTTCCAGTAGACACTTGGTGGGAGTGGTGAGGAGCCAGTTGTATAGTTATGGAAACTCCTGGAATCCTTGAAGTTGCAAGTGAGCAATAACCACTGCCATGCATTTGGTGAACACTTTGGGGGCAGAGCTCGAAATTGGTAGTGACTGGCTCCTATGTAGAAGCAGAGGTATCTTCTTGAGCATTTGTCCATTTTTATGTGGTAATACGCATCTTGAAAATCTACAGAGCACATCCAATCATCTTCTTCCAGGAGAGGAAGGATAGACTGAACCATGACCATCTGGAATTTCTCTGTTTTTACAAATTTGTTCAGTGTGCTGAGATCCAGAATTGGTCTTCAGTCCCCTGTCTTTTTTGGCACAAAAAAGAACCTTGAGTAAAAAATGGATCCTATCTGGTCTGGGGGACTGTCTGGATGACTTTTTTGTAGCAGCTTTTGAATTTCATGTGCTGCTGCTTCCCTTTGACTGGGTGGAATGTCAGGTAATACTCTGGATGAGATTGGGCAAAGATGGAAGGGGATGTGATAGCCTCTGGATATTATTCGTTGTACCCAAGAATCAGTGGTTATGTTTTGCCAGGCAGCGGGATACAAGGAAAAACAACCCCGACCGTTTCCAGAGGTGAGCAATTGGGCAATGCTTCAGGAGCACTGATAGGGTTGGCCAGAGAAAGAATCTCTGGAACCCCGGTTTTGTGGGCCTCCTCTGCCCCGAAAGGGGTGTCTTCCATTGGAGTTCCCCCCTCTGCCTCTAGGGGAGAACTCTGCACGTGCCTCATGGAAAGAGCCCTGTGATTTCTTGTGCCACAGCTTCTCTCTCCTCTGATTTCTGGAGTAGAATCGTTGAGGAGTGGGGTGTCTGACACCAATGGCAGAGAGGGTCTTGCCATCTTGTTCGCACCTTGCCAGCATATCTTTCACTTTAGGGCCAAACAAAGAAATGGCTTCGATGGGGATGTTCATGAAGGAAGCCTTAAAGGAGTCTGCAAAGGTGCATCCAGGCATGTTGTCTGGTGACTATACCCGTGCCTACCGCTCTAGCCGCTCCTTCCATTGTGTGAGAAATAAGACACATGGAAGAATTGGAAATGGACTCTAGGGTGGCTGCCTGAGAAGCTACATTGTCACGGACCTTGCCAGAAACAGCTCCTGCTAAGGTTTCAGAGAGTTGGTTGATAAGATCCCTCTGGAGCCTTGTAAAGTGTGCCAAATAGTTCAACGACCTTACTGCGAAGGTCGATGAAGCAAACACATGCTTCTCTAGTATGTCTATCACCTGGGACTCCTTGTTGGGTGGATGGACAGTTTGGCTCTCCTCTGCCAAATCCTTCTTAGTTGCAGCTGCCACCACCATGGCATCTATTGGAAGACCTTGTGACCAATGGGAATGCTGAGTTGGGGGAGATAAGATTTTTATCAGGCCTCTGTGATATCACTTCCATGGTGTCAGGAGCCTTCCATGCGGGCTAGATGATGAGCTGGATGAGCTCATTGGCCGGCGGGGTAACCCAGGAGGTAGGTGCCAGGCACGAAAGGCCTACAGGAAAACGGATTCCTCAGAGGAAGGATTAGAGAACTTCCAGTCACCCCTCTGCCTAAGGATCTCAAGGATGTCACCAAAGGACACCTCATCAGAGGGTGACCATGGGGACCCATCCCCGTCATCAAAGTTCGTATCTTCAGTCAACCACTCCTCAGTGGAGTCCATGTGCTTCCTCTTGCATGATGCTTTGTGGAGTACTTCCTCAGTGGGAGGTTCTGGGGAAGACTGCAAAAGTGGGTTTCTTGAGGAGGAGAAACCTGAGGCCCTTATGCCCATTGTCTGGCAGTTGTGACTTGTGAGAGTTACGGCACAGAGTGGGAAGAAGATTCTGACGTGGGGTTTGCCAGAGGAGGCAAGCACCCTCTCCATGGCCTGGAAGGCCAGCCGGCCTGCCCATAGAGGGATGGGACCCCGGAACTGAGCATGACAACCTCAAAACCAGGGTCACACCCCACCCTGATGAGCCAAACCCTAGACCAGGAGTCTCAAGAGGATTGTGAAGCATGAGAGAGGGAGGATTCCTGGAGGGTGCCATAGAAAAAAATCAGTGTGGAACCTAGAATGCCCTCTCCCACAGCACAGCCACTGGCCTGAGAAAGGCCTGATGCCCAGTGCACCGAGGGCCACAAGGATGACTCCGGTTCCAAAGTAAGAGCCACTATTGGAGTCTGAGGAAGGGAAGCTACTGCGGAAGTAATGGGCTTTGATACTTGGGTGGAAGTCGAAGAAGGAGTGTATGCTGGAGTTTGAGGAAATATACATTCACCTGAAGGAGGGAATGTGGATTTCAGCGGTTGAGAGAGACCTCTGGCCACAAGCAATTGGTTAACAAGCCGCAACATGTCTTGCTCAGAGAGGCTCCTGGTCGACCTCCTAGAGAAACCTGAGGGCGATTCTAGCTTTTCTAGAAAAGGACTATATTGGCTACCAACAAATGGATCCAAGGAAGGAGAGTACTTGGTCCTTGCTAGTTTGAGAGGTGCAGAGCCCAGAACCGAGGACATCTGCACTGAAGAGAATGGTGTGTAAGTAGTGTGCGCCGATGACGTCAGCGCCATAGAAGTTGAAGATATCTGCACCGTAAAAGCAAGTGTCTGCATCGATAGGTATGGTGCTGTTGAGGTAAGTGTCTGGACTGGTAACAATGATGGTACCAAAAAGGACTGCACCAAAGAACATGTCAGTGCTGAAAGTGTCTGCACCGTGAAGGACAGTAACGTCATACTTGGGGCAGAAGGGGATTGTACCAACGGTGCCAAAGGGGGCCATACCTGCATGGACGGTGCCAATAAGGGCTGTGATGGAACTGTCGGAGCCATATTTGTCTGCACCAGGAACTCCGGTGCCAGTGTCAATAAGGAGGACATGGCTGGAGCAAGAATTAACTGGGGTGGTGCCGAGCCTGGAGCCGACAGGGTCACAGGTGTCAAAGCTGAAGTAGTAGTCATTTTCACCTTCTTATGAGTCGACTCCTTACAATCTCCAAAGGGAGATGAAGTGAGCGATCTCGATAAGGAAGAGGAAAAAAGCCTTTTACGGGGTTTAGCGGGAGTGGGTAAGCCCTCTGACCCAGAAATAGCCTCACAGAAAAGAGATTTGAGAAGACCTTTCAAGATTAATTTGTGCTTTCTCTCGTTAAGAGTCCTGGTCAAAAAATTACTGCAAATCCCACACGGGTGATCCACAGTAAGGTGGGAGACATTCAAACAATAGACACATAAGTCATGGCCATCGGAAAGCAGTAACTTATGGCTGCAATCTTTACACTGCTTAAAATCAACACTACTTTTCTTATCCGACATAATGATGTGGAGAAGAAGAACAGTACCAAACATAAGAGGAAAGGCTTCCCAAAAGGGTAAGAAGAGAGAAGGAAGAAGGATTACCAATGATGGTAATGAAGAATTACCTCAAAGGTAAGAAAAGGGTAATGTAGAGAAATAAACTAAAGGGAGAGAGACTTAAGGATACGATAGAGTAGGAGAATAATACCAGAAACTATCTGAAAAACTTTAAAGTAGAAACGATATATAAAACTTTCAAAAAATTAGACAGCTGAAGAGAGTTGCTTGACACGGCTGTACAGCAATGTGGCAAACGAGATCTGAAGTAACAAGGAGCAGAGCATTCTGGGTAGGACCTTGGCTCGAGAGTTTTTGGCTGATGTGAGCTTGATATTTGGCCAGCTCGGTTCCGAGGATGGAACCGATAACCCATCAGTAATGAGTGAACGAAGATCAACAACACAGCTGGAACTATATGGTAAGACATAACTGCTTTTTCTCTACTGTACAGCCTATGATGACTAGTAAATTCAGACGTTTGCAGAAACTGAGGTCTGAGTGATTTATTTATTTTATTTTATTTTGCATTTGTTAACTGTGATTGTCTGATTGGGCAGGAGAGACCCTTTTCAAAGGAGACCCTGGGAGAAAAGTTCCATGTGACAACTTTAATAATATATAATATTATACAAACTTTACATGGCAAATAACAGTAGTAGTACATATTGTAAGAGTATGCAGGCTACATAGATGAATAAAACATAACATGTAAGTCTTTGCATACATAATTCACATCATCATTATACATCTGCAAAAATGCATTTGCATTTTAGCTTTTCATGGTGCATACAAGCATTTGTTTGAGAGTATATGCGCATTTTATCCTAGGGATGAACATTGGCAGATCCAGGATTGTCTTAGCTGCTGTTTGCAATATGCTTTAAAAGTTTGTAGATGTTTAGTTTGCTTAAGGGGGGTGGTGGAGTTCCAGATTTTGGAGACATAAGTGCTAGTGGCATATTTAGAGAGTCATTTTTGATACATTGAGATTTGTCTTCAGAGCATATATATATTTCTGCTTGGGTTATAGTACTGGATTAAAAATTTAAGGGCTGGACATTTGTCCAGGTTGTATATTAAATTGGGGACTACTGGAAGCTGGGATTGGTGAAGGATGTGGTGCACTTTATTCCAGTTTAGTAGTCTGAGAACTTGGCAGTGGTGGGAACAGTAAGAAAATTTGCAGCAAATTTTGTTATAACGTTTTTCGAATTATGTTTTTTTAAGTGGTGTCAGGTTTGTGATGATTTAAACTCATATAGATAAAGTGATGGTATGATATATAAGAGCATTTAATTCAGGAGACAGTACAAAATGTATAAGGGAAGGGCAATTAAAGATAAATCGCTGAAGAAGAGGATTAAGGGCAATATACTTTTGCAAAGCTATATGACTTTAAAGGAATGAAAATGTGTTATGTTCTGAGTCAGGGCATGAAAGAGAAAGAAAATTGAGAGTTTTTGGGGAAAAGGAGAAAAAAAAAACATCTAGTATAGTTCTCAGTGGCTCACTATTTAAGAACAAGACCTGTAACTGAGGATCAATGTACTGAAGTATTTGTTTAGTGAGGTAAGACATTAAAATGATGGTGCAGTAGGGCAAAATATTTATGTACATAGAAAAAGTACAGAATGGTTTTGCAGTTTTGTTCTTTTACATAAATGTTGCTTTTTCTGCTAGGAGAAGAGAAATGCAGGGTGCTGTGGTTATAGAATTCAAAGCTGAATGACCAGAGGGGCTTAAAAGAATTAAGAGATGACCAAGAAAAGGGTTTGCCATACTGTTGCTGAGGCTTTTGCCACATAGTGTTGAAGAGACATATACCGCAAACAGGCACTCAAAAGCCAGTAAATGAACAACCATTTGATTAGTTATCATATTTCATCAAATAAAGACTAAGACAACATTTTGTGACATACTTCACACATTATTAGCCTTATGGAATACTGAAAGACACAATATATTATATGCTACACTACTGGAAGGTTTGGGAAAGAGAACACAGATTTTTATTATTGGACAATAAAACAAAGGAAGCAGAAGAGAGGAGATGAGACAAGTTTAACAAAAATAGCTGACATTTTGAACATATTTATATCTGCAGTATTTAATGAAATATAAAAATATTTTATCAAGTCAGGAAGAAATTAAACTTTGCATTTTATATTTCAGGCCATTATAAGGCAAGCTTAATCCAGTCAAGAGGATTACCTTTACTTTCCATGTCAATATGGTCGCTTATGGTTTCCAGAATCATTGGTGGAAGTTACAAGAATCTTTAATATAGCAAACTGGTGAGCATAGAGAAAGGAATGAGAAAAAATGGTAAGCAGAGATGTATGTGAAAATAATTATCAGAAGGAAAATTTAAGATGGGTATAGTTAAGAGATAAACTTCTTAGACTGAGATTTTTTTAAAATTGAAATTGGGATTTATTATAAGAAGAAACTGGTGCAACTATTAAGGTAAGAACATGATAATCAATAAAAATGAACTATTTGGAAAGCTAGAATGAAGTAAGGAAAATAAAGAGAAAGTATTAATGATGTTGAATGAATTTCAGATGCCAGCTCATATTTGGAAGGGAACTCTTTTAAATGAATTGGGGATGCAATTGATGTAAACTGTTTATTAAAAAAATAGTTAACTGAGAAAAATATAAATAGTCTTGGAAGAAAGAAAATTCCAAGACCATGCTGTTTTCAATAAAAGGAAACAGAAAAAGATTTGTTTGGTTATGAATATGTGAAAACATAATGGACACACAGCAAAACAGAATGGATCTGGCCCTCTCCATGTAAAACATTCCTTTTTCAGATGTGGAAACAATGAGATATAAAGGTTATGGACTTTAACTTCTGCAGTAATTAAACCTGTATATTGGGTCTGCAAATGCCACTGCTGTTTGCATTGTAAAGGTTACAATATTTGTTTAGTATGGGGTTAATTAAGTGATTCATAGGATACAGTAATTGTAAGGGAGTGGGAGAAAACATGTAGAAAACCATGAGATGGTAAGGCATGTTCAAATGTTAGTTTCCTCATTTCTTTAAGTAGTTCTATTGCCATTTTTTATTTCTTTGTATAGCAGTAATGTAATGACACAGTAGTCAATTAATTTGAACAGGTGCTCTGTCAAAGATTTTCCAAACAAATATGAATTAGGATAGTGAGAAACACTAGATGGCTATTTTAATAAATAATTGTGATAACCTGATACAATACGACACAGTTGTTGAAAAAAAAGAAACGGTAATAAGGCTATGATGATTTTTGTTATAATGAGGTGATGGGTATTATGGAAAAAAGCATTTATACAAAAAGGTCTGGAGGAAGACCCATGAAAGAAAGGGCTCATGCCTTTGCTTACATTTACATTGCCACTGCTTCAAGTATTGCAGTTACAGTCCTCAAACTTTTAACTGGAGCCTGAAGGTAAGGTCATTACAGAGACAGTGGTATGCTTTTACATCAGTAAAGATTCTAGAAGTAGAGTGGAAATATTGTACTCAGAGTTCAAAAGTTATTAACATGCTAGAAAGTACCTTTACTGTAGATGATAATTAAGGAATACAAATTGTCAGATTGTCCTTTATCTCAGGCACAATGTGAAAGCTGATTAGTTCCTTTTTTGTGATGTCGTAGTAAACATATTCATTAAACCTAGTGAGTAACTGAACATGCAGTGACTTTCTTTCTGCACAACTCCCTTTATACAATAGATAAGGATGATGCAATCATTACCAATCTACAAATGTCTTGTGCATGTTATCATCTGAAAGACACTCTTTGAGATGGCAAGTTATATTTCTTAAACCTCTTTATTTTTTTAAACATTGTAGCAAAGGGCATCTATACTACATTCGGCATTAATGTACATTCATCACAAAAGTGTATTGCATACACCAATGAGTTATCTTCTTTGGCATATTAAAAGCATGTGAATCTTAAGTCTTTATCACATTCTAAACAGGAGAGTAAGTCTTGGTGTAGTAGAGTAAATTTGATGACAGCATCCTTGATATTCTTAGAATGCTACAGAATGGGCCAGGATTTGATTACCAGCATTACACACACACACACGCACACACACACATATTCTTTCATGCAGATGAACTGTCTGCAAACAATTATTCTTGAGAGTTCCGAGCATTTTTTACTGATAGAATTGAAACATTTAAAGATACAATGGTAAGAAGTTCAGTGAAAAAAATAAAGTTTCAAATTATGAGAAGTGATTAAGGGATTATAGTCATCCTAGCAGCCTTATTACTTAAATACATTTAAAAGAACAGTCTACAATTTAGTTTTATTTAAAGATTGCCAGTGCACTTTTTCTTAGGGCTAAAAGTTAATGTTTTCTGAAAGCATACAAGCTGTTTTTCCCATGTGGGAGGTAATGGAGATAAAACGATTAGACAGCAATCAGTTTAAGGAGGAGAGCAGGCTGTTACATGTGCTTTAGGTAAGGTAATGTCTGTGAATGCAGCTGTCAATTTAGGACTATTGTTCCTATCTTGGAGAGTTAAACTTTATTTTTTGAAGATGTATATAGCTTTGTGCCTTAGTTCTAAGTTACTAGTGGATGGGGTATTTAGAAAATGTCTTTATGTTTTTGTTTGAGAGTTTTCATTAAAACAAATTGTCTTAAAATATGACATAGGTTGAAATGAAGATGAAAAGAAACAGCTGTATAAAAGATCAGCCTGCTAAACATTGCTGTGTATGCAAGTTAAAAGCTGGAAATATACATTCAAAAAAGTATCATTTTATATTAGGTGGGAACAGTATCACTTTATCATAATGGTTATATTATCTTGGAATATAAATGGCCTCATGGGTATAGACAAAAATGAAAGAGTATTGAATTATATAAAGAAATGTATAGTGCAAATAACAAAGCTGCAGGAAACACATTTGGAAAGAAATGAGTATATGAATTTATCAAAGAAAGGATTGCAGGATGACTATTCAGAAGAAATTCAGGGACAAGGGAAACTGGGAGTAATAATAATACTGATTGTAAGAGGGTCTCCAATAGTGATAGAAGAGGAAAAAAGGCAATAATGGTAGACTTGTAGTAAGGGGTTATTGGCAAATGAGGAGGATTATGCTAGCATGTATTTATATTCCACCAAAAAGTGCTATTCCAGAGCTTAAAAACATTTTGAGAGAAATAACCAGCTTTCTGCATGGAATATTACTTATAGGTGAGGACTGGAACTTGATTTGTAACAGTGAAAATGTATTAGGGGAACTAGAAGGGAAAATATAGGGGGACTTAGAAGGGAAAATATAACAAGAAACAAATCTTATAGTTTTACAGATAAAGATAATAGAATATGGTACTGTTTGAGTATAAATATGCAATATAACAGCAAAACCAACCAAATTAAATCTGATAAACCCTATTTTTGATGTCTTTAGGACATTTTTTAATACGAACATGGACATAAAACTTTGGTTTGAATTGTTGGCTCCATTCAGTATTACAAGGAATTTCCCTGATAAGTTACACAGAAAGATATTTACTTCATGGGGAAATAGTAACTTAATGTGTTGGTTTCAATGTATAAAAAATCAGCAGGTTTTGGAAGCACATTTATTGTCAGCTTATGGATTAACTTCTAATGAGTGGTTAATATTGCAGAGTGGTTTAACATATACTAAGGATCTGTGTAGAACTGTAAATAATTCATCTTTTGAGAGTACCCCAAAATTCATAATTTGGCTGTTTGAAATTATTTACAACAGTACTAATAAAAAGAATGAGTTATCATACTTATATAATGTATTAATTCATTATAAAACATCTCCTAAAGCATCTTATTGGCAATATTTAAATAAAGGTATACAGACTCATCTATCAATACAAGATAAGGCAAATATTTTACTGTCAGTTAAACTAACATCACATTTACAATATTGGGGAATATTCCATTGGAAATATCTACATAGATCCTTTTTAAATCCTGAGAAAATTGCAAAAATAAGCTCATCTAGTAATATATGTTGGAGATGCCAAACATCAACTAATGCAGACTGGTCTCATGTTTTTTATGATTGTACCAGTATTAAAACATATTGGAATGAGATTAATATTTTTTTACAAGCGATATATACAGATACATTTGTACTGACAAAATCTTTAATTTTATTAAATGTAATTAAAAATCCCCACTTGAAGAAAATGGACTTGTATTTACTATGGACACTACTAGCAATAGCTAGAAAATGTATAACCAGAAAATGGAAATCCAGCTCAGTGCCTACTATGGAGGAATTTCTATGCCTACTTAAGAAGTCTGTAATAATGTAGATCAAAACTAAAGAATTAAGAATCCATCCTAAGCCATTAGCTAATAATCCATGGAGAAACGTTTTGACTTTGATTGACACCTTGCAATTGGAATCAGACTCTCCCTGATAATATACATACAATGTACCAGTATTACTGTTTATATTTGGATCAGTTGTTATCTTAATCTACTTGACAGACTAAATGTAAATATTGTACATAGTTAAGTATTTTATTTAATATAAACAAACATAATTATACTAAATCTTCAAAATAAAAAATTGAGTAAAAAAATATATAATGATAGGGTAGATTTCTGAAGAAAGTTATGAAAATATTTGGCATAGAAGACATTAATTCAGTAGCCGGAACTCAGACAGAATTTAGATTCTATTCCCAAAGGTACAGTAACTGAGACTGGATAGAAATTATGTTTCACAGGAACATGTGCATTTAATTGAAACTTTGCCATACAGACAATAACTATTTCAGAGCATGCACCAATACTAAGATAAAATAATGTGTAATTTGTAGTTATTATAGAAGAGAAATTTTTCTTCAGAAGTTATAGCTAGTGAATGGGATAAAATGGAAATGCAGTTTAAAATAAGGTAGAAATAAAAGAGAAAAATATGGTTAAGAAATAATAGGAATTATTTAGAGAGGCTGAAAAAGTTATTGTATTACAGAATAAGGGGAATCTCAGTTGCAAGAAGATGTGCAACAGGAGATTGTCAAACAGAAAATAAGGGCATATTTAGATAATATGCATAAGTTTAGAAAGGATGTTCTTAAGCAACTATTTTTTGATAACACCATAGAAGAAAAACCTTTAGCACAATGACCTTTACAACAAAAAGTAGAAAGGGTTGTCACCAAACCTAGGGAGCCTATTACAACAAAAATGACCAGAGATCCTGTAGAGGTACTACATATATTTCATAAATTTTATGAACATTTGTATAAACCAGAGAAATGTGAAAATCAAGAACGTGCACAAATGGAAATATTTATGCAAGACTTAATTATGCTAATGTTAGAAGTAGATGAGGCTCAACAACTAACATCAAGATATATAATCAGTCTGCAGGAAAGTCTTCAGGAACAGATGGTATTGCTGTGGAAGTTTGGAGGTTAGTAGGGAAGAAAGTGATGAAGATCTGAGGGATCTTACTTAACAGCTTTTTAAAAAGAGGGGAAGCAGCAACATCTTGGATGAAAGCTGTGATGGCTGTATTACATAAAGATGGTAAAGACCTATCAGGCACCTCTTCATATGGACCCATTTCAATTTTAAGCCATGATTATAATGTATTTATGTCTATACTAGCCAAAACAATGGTAAACGTGTTGCCAAAATTGATAGATATGATTCATTGTGGTTTTGTAATGGGGCAAACATTTGCCAATATCAATAGAACAGTGATAAATTAGAGGGGAAATAGAATATAAGAAAATACCACTGTTGGTTGGTCTTGATGCAGAGAGAAAGCATTCCACAGAGTAAGGTGAAATTTTATGAGTACAGCAGTGGAAGCATTGTATTCCCTGATACAATAATAAGGTTATTTAGGAGGATAAATGAAGGATTGGAGACAAGAATTAAAGTGGAAAAATTCCTCTCTGATAAGTTTTGCTTGGCTTGAGAAACCAGATAGGGTTGTTGTCCACTTTCTCTTTGTTATTTGCTTTATAATTAGAATCATTGGCAAAGAAAATAAAGGATTCAGAAATTCAAAGATATATTGGTATGGTAATCAAGAAAAGTTGACTTTATTTGCATTTGATATTGTTTTGTACCTGATAAATCCAAGAAAGAGCATTTCACTGCTGTGGAACATCCCAGACATGAATTGATTCAGCAACACCCATATTTATGGGAACACAATAAGTTGAAGTATTTAAGTGTATGGATTAAAAATGTTTCTGTTATGACAGCTAAGGATCTGTGTGAAGAGACTAAGAAAAAAATAGTACAAAAGCCAAGAAACTGTAAGCTGTTTTTTATGGATATGCATAGTGAGATATAAACAGTGAAAATGTTTTTAGTCCCTTAAGTTTTCTATATAGGTCAGGCATATTTTTATCAACAAGAGGAGAAGTTGTGGATGATAATAAAGTGTTGAAGGAATTTATCTCGGAGAAGAAGATGGCAAAAGTTAAATGGGATAAGCTGATTATTCTAGTAGAACAAGGTGGTTTAGGATTATATGATTTGAAGGAGTACTTTACACAGTTAAGGCTCATATACATAAAACAAGCAGAATGTTATCAAGCAGAATGTTATAATTCAAAGTGGAAATGAATGATGCTGAAAAAGGGAGAAAGTTGAATTATTAAGGAGAGAGTAGGATTTTGGATGCAGATCCTTAAGGAGAATAATAGCAACCACACAGAATGTCATATTCATAAAATAGCAGAAAATATTCTGAGAACTAAGCCAACATGAGAATGGAGAAAGGAGGTTTTGCCAGTAGGAACAACTGCAAGTAAGGGTACATAAAACAGGTAAGAATGGGCAGAAATTTACTCATGAAAACTGGCAAAGGAACCAAGGTATTGGGGGAAAATAACCAGAGTGAAAGGCAATAAGGTGGGATAAGGCCAAGAAGAAATTTGGACTGCAGGCTATAGACTCCCTTCACTACCAGGGAGTGATATCAGAGTACAGGCAGAGAGAAAGAGATAGGGGAGTCAAAGTGAAAGACCTGCTCTGGTAGAGTTATCAGCTGAATCTAGAACAGAAGCTTCTAATAAAAAGGGATAATTAGTAGGGCATATACAATACTGCATGATAACTATAAGAATCAGTCAGAGGAAGTTAGAAAAGATTGGAATAGAGACTGAAAAATCTGATTGCAAAGGAACAATGGGAGGACATATGTATGGCTCCGAAGTATGCAACAAAACTCAGAAGGTATAGAATGTTTGTTTGGAAGTGTTTTTATCTGTATTTTTATACTCTAAGCAGATTTCACAAACTTTTTCTGAGGTATGATGGGGAAGAAATGGGTAACTGGGAAAACATATTTTGGGAGTGTAATGAGTTGGCAGATTTTAAAACTTCCCTATGGAGTACTTTTGTCAGAAATATTGGGTGAGCAAATGGATGGAACTAAGGAGTGATTCTTTTGAGCTGGTACAAAGGATCTGAATTGTCTAGCTATAGTACGGCTTTATTAAGTTTAATTGTGTTGACAGCTAAAAAGGAATCACTGTAAAATGGAACTCAAAGTTTAAATAACTGTATCTGAAGTATTGAATATTGTAAGAGATACAAAAGAACTGGAAGAGAAGTATTTAGAAAAGGGAAGGAGTAAGTTACATAGAAGTAAATGGAAATTATGGGAACAATATATGCAGAATAATACTCAGAAAGAAGAGTGAGGTTTAAAGGAAAGCAAACATTGATCAATTTATCTAATGCTGGACTGATGCTACATATTAATAGAGAAATATATGTGACGTATAATGTATGTAAATGGAAAAAATGGTAATATGGTTTGTTTTCAATTTCACTTCTATTAATATATGCTTGCTTATCTCTTAAGTGATAATTTCAAAAAGGTGTTAAAAAAGAACACTAGTAAGGCTTGTAATGTAGTTTAGGTTTAAAATAATGTATGGCCCAGAAGTAAGACATGACTTAAGCAGGAAGGAAAAGCAAGCAAGCAGTTTCACGTTTCCTTTCCTTCTTTTTTTTTTTTTTTGTAAAAATCTTGCTATGATATTGCTTCCCTTTCTTTGGCCTATCAGATCCTTTGTTCTTTCCTTTCCTTTCCTTCCAAGGGCAACATGCAGGCATCCCTAGTTGAAAGCCATACATTCCATTTGTTTTCATCCAGGGAATCTTACTATCCCATTGGTTACCCTAGAAGGTGACCGTCTGGTGTGAGGGAGTGGGCCACATGCTGATTCTGCTGCACTCTGCTTTCTGGTCTAACCCCATTCTGGTAAGTAGCTTGTTGTCTTATCAGTGACTGCCTGCCTGAGGAGAGACATGCATGCTTCCACACATGCCTAGTTACCAGACTCATTAGTTTGCTCTCTTTTGTATTTACATGAGCTTGCTTTACCTCTTCTACAAGTGATCTCTCACTCACCAGTACAAGTTTCTAATGTGGTGGGCTGAGCTGTCTACCTCCATTAGGATGGGTGGGACTGGCAGTGACCCCTTGAACTCATCTCTCCCTCCCTTCTGGGCCCCTTCAGAGCCTGTGCCACAAATCAAACATGGGTTGCCTGGGTCATAGTTGGGAGGTTATTCCTCTGTGCTCTGGAACCAGGCCATTTCCACATTTACCTTGTCAGTGTAGACACGCAGAATATTAAAGAGCAAGGTTCAATACTCTAGGAATTTTCACTCTGTCCTATTTGTAATTATAAGAGGTAGGTGAATGACACTATATCTCATCCCAAGCATTGGTGATTTTAAGTTGCAATCCTTTTCACAAGTGACCTGAAAAGAAGTTACAAATATGAATACAAAGCTTCCTGATTTCAATTCTCCTGATGTTTGTCATCCTAGGGCTACGTGGCAGTAAACACTTAGTGATAAGCAATCAGACTAAACTATGATGAAATAAAGTAAACAAATAAGCATGACAGCTAGATAGAATGCATCCTATAGATACAAGGTGTTGTCTCTGAAATCTGGGACTGTGTTGGTGATAAGCAATCCAGACTGAACTATGATGAAATAAAGTAAACAAGCAAGGAAGCTGGATGGAATGAATGCTGCAAATACAACCAGTGGCCTTTGAAATCTGGGACTGTGTTGGCGATAAGCAATCCAGATTAAACTATGATGAAATAAAGTAAACAAAGAAGTGTGACAACTGGATGGAATGCATACTACAAATACAAGGGGTGATCTGTAAAATTTAGGACTCTGTTGTGAATGGATGGCTCATCAGTCAACAACCTTTCACTTTTTGCTCATGCATCAGTTTTAGTGTTGTGTAAGTATTGTGTAAGTTGACAATATATTTCAGGCATTAATTACCAAGTAAGCTGCAGGGCTGGCCTTTGGTTTTCTGATCTGACTTTTTACTTGATGCTTTATAATCTGCTGGATAGTTTGATGAATAATCAGTACATGGATACTGTCTACAAGTGGCCTACAAAATAAATAAATCAACAAACTATATTAATTAATTATACTGCTGAAAAACATGAGTAATGCTATTAAAACAGCAATATTTATTGCATGTCACTGCATAGTGAATGCATTTTATTCAAAATTCAGAAACAGAATTTGGAGGGTGTGTGCTGATATGTTTTAGGGATTATTGAGCTATACAAATTGTGTATGGTTACTTTGTTTTCTGTTTCTTGTTACATTTTTATCCGAGTTCTTTAAACATCCTGAGGTACAGATCTTCATGTTTTGTTAGTTCTAAGGTGCAGAACCACACTGGCAGGAGTCACCATTGCTGCTATTTATGAGTAAGTTAAAGAAGAGATTTGATTTACCTTTTTGTATTAATCAGATTTATTTCTAATCTACCCACCTTTAAATACCCCTTAAAAATACATTACAAAATGTTGGACCTGCTTGTTTGCCAGTCTTGGCTGAACTTACTCATTATACTTCTGTCACCCCGTTCAAACTAAATCACACATTACAACCTTCTGCAGTCTCCTACTCCAGTCCTTTCTTTTGTTTTTCCCACTAACGTACCTTAGCCACTTCACCTCTGCAGACCTTTTCTCTACCTCTTTTTCTTTCCTTCCTACTCACCTAAGCTACACTCTACTTATAATCTCCTTCTCTCCGTCCTTCTTCCTTCTATAACCATAATATGAACACCATCTCTTATACAAAGGCATCTCTCAATTTCCCCTCACTGTCTCTAATCATATAATCTCTTTTATCTCTTTAAAATATCTCATTATAATTGTCACAGGTCTCATTTATCTCATTCTACTCTATGTAAAAAATAATATGACTATTGAGTTTTTTCTCACATTGCACTTTACTATGAAACATATGTTCGATGTTTTATTCTCATTACATTTTTAACTGTTATGATTTCTACTATAACATGATACTTTGTGATTTAAAATATCTGTACTTGATGTATTGTAGTGTAAAATGATATTTTGTGATTTAAAATATCTGTACTTGATGTTTTTTAGTGTAACATGAATTAAAATGTCTGTAATTGATTTTTCAAAGATTGTGATTTTAGAGCTTTTCTCCCCGGGTCTCCTCTGAATATGGGCACTTTCTGCCCCAGTTGGACTTTCCCGATAAACAAATGTCAAATAAATAAATAAAAATTGATACGTTAATTTGCTTGCTTCTTACATGATGAGTTCTGTAGATCTGAGGTGCAGAAACATGGGGACAGGCAAGTTTGCGATTGGAATTTTTAAATATTTCAGTATGAAAACAGATAACACACACAAAAGAAAATTATGTTCAAAAAGTTTCAGCAACTTTTGAGAGAATACTGTGGTTTTCTGCAAAAATAAGTCTGTAGGGTTTGCAGTCTCTGTAGTAAAAGTGTGATATCTCATATTTCCTGTGTCATTTTACAACTAAGGACAAAGCCATGTTTTCTGGACTTTATAACAAAGACAAATAGACTCTGTTACAAAAAGTAGAGTACTAATTTGAAAAAAAAAGCACATACACTGGATGGTATATATATATATATATATATATATATATATATATATATATATATATATATATATAGACATAATGTCAAACTGACTAGCTGTGCTATGAGTTAAAATGCAACTACCACTTTATGCCACAATTCACAAAACCCACTGAAATGAAACAGTGCACACAAAATGAAGAGAGTGCACATGCAAATGTGGGCAACTGGGCTTATGTACAATTCATAAAATTAATTCATAAAAGCCTTCATCTTTGCTAGAAGTTACAGGCATCAAGTGTAGTCTGCTCATGCTTAAATAAGAAATCACATACCAGATTAAACATCCACACGGATATGATTTTCCCCATATTATGGCTGAGCAACAACACGAGGATTTGAATGAATGGTGGCTCATTTATGTCATCAGTTAAAGGATGTTTACATCCAGAACAGCACTGTCATAGTACATTGCAGACAAGCACTGTAGTACGACTATAAACACTTCATACATCAAAGGAGTTCATCAAGAAACCGTAGTAATAACAGGCAATGATGGCCTGGATCCTTTTAAATGAATGAGATGGAAATCAAATACATTATCTATTCAGTCAACAAGGACGGCATTGCAGGTAGTCATGGAAGGGCTTTGCTTGATGTGCAGAAGGAGTCTATTCCAAAACTGGGTAAGGTATTGGGTAAGAAGCCCCCTATACCAGCAGGTGTTGTTGATCTTACCATACCTCTCAACGTCTTAGCACAAGAAATATGGACAAAGCCTAAAATAATGGGGGGGGGGGCAAAGGAACACAACTAGGGACAAATTTTAAATATCTTATAAACATATGAAGTTGCTAGAATAATAGGATTTGTATCATCATTCATTTTCTGAAGGATATGAAGTCTGAAACTCAAAATGTATGTCATTATTTAGTGACTTTACTCCTTAGTAAATTTTTTATTTACTTCAATAGGAATTTCATAAATTCTAGATTGGTGTCATGTAAGATTTGACAAAAGACCACACATTTTCTGATAAATATGGATATGCCTCCACCGTTCCCATTGGTCCTGAACGCATAGCAGGCAGAGTACCCTGGTAAAGTGTGAATGCTTCATTGTTCTGTAACCATGGAGGTTGTCAGAAGGAGTCTATTCCAAAAGTGTGGAAGGCATTGGATAAGAAGATACCTGCACTACGCAAGCCCTCAGCTTGAAGTTCAGACATTTTTTGGGAACCTGGCAGTCACAAATAGTCATCTGGAATGCACAAGCTTACTTTTCCTGTCACAAAGTGTGAGTTAACAATCATTCCTTCCAGGTCCAGGTAGGTGACTCAAACAGGGACCATCACAATGCACAGTATAGTGTAGTCTTAGGTTACTGTAGTACAGCAGTAGAAACTAAGGTGAACATTTTTAAAGGTAAGTTGTACAAGGGAACAAATAAAATAAACAAACGAACTCCACCAAAAGAACCAGTTCGTGTAGAGTGGCAAAGTGAAAAAAGACATACAAAAATAGATAGCACCAATGATGTAAATCCAGTCAAAATAGCGTACAACACACTTTAATACACGCTTTCATCATACGACTTCATCAGAAAATACTCAAAACCCATTTCAGCTTGTTTAAATATACAATCAATTAACACATAATCAAATAAGAAAAAAATCCAGAACACACCCGTGGAGACAATAATTCAACTGCAGCGAGGTAATGGTAACAAGCAGGTTTAATACCAACACGAATCCTTCACAGAACAACTTGATGACAAGCGCTTTCGCCTGGACAATTCCAGGCTTTTTCAAGTCAGAGCAAACAAAGCAAACTGGAAAAACAGTGCTTAAATAGCTGAGTCACATGCTGAATTTAATTGGTACTTGGAAAGCAATTAAAAAGTAATTAGAAAGCATTTCAAGATGATGAAAATTCAGTCTTGATAAAGCTCTTTAAAAACACATAGTGTTCAGTGTAACACATTCTAACACTCCTGATAGTATATACACTATACAAAATAAAGTAAAAAGATCATGTAGTGTGCAAATTATACATTTTCTGATAAATATTCCCTATCTGCATTAAAACATCCAAGACTACAACTTGTATAAAAAGGAATACCAAAACATAAATATGTATCAACAAGCTATAAACAAGCAAATAAGTACTGTTTACATGTAAAAAGAGCACAACTATGCTTGGAAAATGTAATAAGAACTGTTGGTAAAGCATAAATATGCTAACAGCAAGTACTAAAAAAACATTATAAAAATACAGACTATAATCTAGCTCGTCTGAGCCTGAGAACTGGTCCTATGCTTAACGTCGTTCATGCCAGGCATGCTGCCAGCATCAAGCCTCAGCTGCCAGATTAATTCCCTGACTTCCAAGGTGGACTCCCAGTCCCCTCTATTGCTGGGATGGACTTGTTCAAGCACCATGAAAGTTAACTTAAAATTGGGACAACTGAGGAGTGTTTATAGAATGCGTTACTATCTTTCTTTTTGTCTATATCATAGATATGTTCATATATACGCTTTCTAAACTCCCTTTCAGTTTTCCTATGTAAAAGCATGAGGTCAAGCAACACCCAATGTATACTACTCCTTTCGTGTTGCAAGTGTGATGACCATGTGGTTTCAAATTGACACTGCGTGCTTTTAAATATAACTGACTGTTGTTGATTATAAAGAGCATTGTTTGCACATGCCACATTTAAAAGTACCATTCCTTTGTTTGGTGGTCGTACAAGTAGTGCTATGTTTTGTTCAAAACTTCTTTTAAATTACGGCCTCTTTTTCTAACAAAGGATGGTTTCTTGAAATCAAATTCTTAAATTCATCATTGGTTTGTAATACAAACCAAAACTTCATAATTGTATTTTCTATCTCCTTGAATTCTCTGAGTAAGTATAAATGAACTGACTCTGGTTCTCTTGGGTTTGTGTGTTGGGAATCATCCACAGCCTCCTTATTCCCAAATAATGGTGTGTATGCAGAATCCCTTTTACTAAGTATTTCATGGATGAGATTATTCACCAAGTAGTCTGGATAACCTCTATCTGCAAACATCGCCTTAAGGTTGTTGGCTTCATCAATAAAATCAGATAACCTGCTACACATACGGGATGCTCTGATAAGCAAGCCTTTAACTATCCCTTTCTTTTGTTGAAAAGGGTGCTGGCTATTAAAATGTAGCAGGGAATTGGAGAATGGGGGTTTTCTATAAACTTTAGAATACAGTTCACCTGTTTGAGCATCTCTCAAGATTGCTACATCTAGATAATGAAGTTCATTCTCATTAATTTCATGGGTAAAGGATAGAAAATCAGTAGAAGAGTTAATATGCTCCAAAAACCCTGTCACTTGTTCTCTGGTGCCATCCCAGATGATACATATATCATCCAAGTAACGGCAATAAAAAGTAATATATTGTGCCCAAGTGGACTGGAATATAAACTCGTGCTCCCATCTGTGCAATACCGTGTTGGCGTACACGGTGGCACAGGAAGCACCCATGGCCACTCCTTTTGTTTGTTTAAACAATTCCCCATTGAAAAACACATAGCTATTATTTAGAACAATGTAGAGCATATCAGAAATTAAGTTAATGATGTTACTACTGAGACTAGTTTCAAACCTAAGAAAATCAGTAAACCATTCAACCCCAACAGTATGAGGTATGCTAGGGAATAGGTCTTTAATGTCCACAGTGATCATCAAAGAAGAAGTAAGGCATTTTTCTTTTGGGAAAAGTTTGAGGAACTCCCAGGAATCTTTTATCACATGGGTCATAGCCAGGGTGTGCTTTTTAGTAACAAAATCTATAAATTTGGAAATGGGTTCCGTGATCCGAGCCTGAGACAATTGGTCTAAACGGCAACGGATTAATATTTTTATGAGTTTTGGGGATTCCAAAAATAATAGGAACCCTGGGTTTGTTAACTAAAAGAAAATTGTACAATTGCTCATTAATGACACCTTGTAATAAGTGATCATATAATGTGTATTTGATCTTGGCTACAGCTATATTGTACTCATTGCGAGATATGAGACAATACTGCTGGTCGTTGTGTAGCATGTTGTGTATGATTTCTTCATAAGTGTGGTCATACATAAGTACCACACCACCGCCTCTTGTCCGGTTTCATGACCCTGACGTGTTCCCTTGAAAGTAAAGAAATAAATTCAAGTTCTTGTTTGGTTAAATTAGAATGCTGCGTGTTCCCAGAATGTAACAACTTGTCTCGTAGTTAATGTTCTACTAGCTCCTCATAAAGCTTTAAAGGTTGCACCATGGGGGGATTAAAGGTGCTTTTTCTAGTGAGCCCACTAATATTGTGTGTTGTATTTTTAAAAATGCTTTAAATTCAATGCTCTAGTAAAAAGTTTAAGTTCTACCAATAGATTAGCCAAGTTAGTTCTATTGGAAGGTACAAATTGGAAGCCTTTGGTAAAAATGTCAAAGGCCAACATGTCTATTGAAATTTCAGTAAAATTGTAAATGCTGAAATTATTCATTTTGAACACCCTACAGTTAGAGCCATCCGTAATCTGTATGCAAACCTCGTTGGCGTTAGAGTTAATCAAAGTGCATGGGGCAACACCAAACATGGGATCAAGCCTTGTATCATAATAATTTGCTACACTTATTTGTTGTACCATCTGGTCCCTGGTCTCTGTGGTTTGTACCCCCACCCCCCGGCTCTCCCCGGGGGATAATGAAAATCCTGGTTACGCTCTTTTCTATCCTTTTCAGCGAGGCGTTCACTTCTACGTGGGGCCTCATTGTGGTTACCCTGAAACACTTCATCAGTGCCACTGTCAAGAGTACTGTTATATCTACTATTGTTAGCTGATTTGTTGTAACAAGGGTATGCCTTCTCTTCCCTGTACTCATGAACATCCCTCTCAAGTTTCTTAATCTTTAAGCATAGGACCAGTTCTCAGGCTCAGACGAGCTAGATTATAGTCTGTATTTTTTATAATGTTTTTTTTTTTTAGTACTTGCTGTTAGCATATTTATGCTTTACCAACAGTTCTTATTACATTTTCCAAGCATAGTTGTGCTCTTTTTACATGTAAACAGTACTTATTTGCTTGTTTATAGCTTGTTGATACATATTTATGTTTTGGTATTCCTTTTTATATACAAGTTGTAGTCTTGGATGTTTTTAATGCAGATAGGGAATATTTATCAGAAAATGTATAATTTGCACACTACATGATCTTTTCACTTTATTTTGTATAGTGTATATACTATCAGGAGTGTTAGAATGTGTTACACTGAACACTATGTGTTTTTAAAGAGCTTTATCAAGACTGAATTTTTCATCATCTTGAAATGCTTTCTAATTACTTTTTAATTGCTTTCCAAGTACCAATTAAATTCAGCATGTGACTCAGCTATTTAAGCACTGTTTTTCCAGTTTGCTTTGTTTGCTCTGACTTGAAAAAGCCTGGAATTGTCCAGGCGAAAGCGCTTGTCATCAAGTTGTTCTGTGAAGGATTCGTGTTGGTATTAAACCTGCTTGTTACCATTACCTCGCTGCAGTTGAATTATTGTCTCCACGGGTGTGTTCTGGATTTTTTTCTTGGTTGGTCTACATTTGTTCGTGAAGTTTTTCTGGTTCTTGTTTTGGTACCATGACCACCGGCGTAGAGGCGTTCAACCCTGCAGTTACACCCCGCTTGCTACAGGAAACTGATTCTAACCTTCCTGTAACGCGAGCAGAATTCAACCAGGTGCTAGACATGCTCACTGAGCTCAAGGGACTTCTCAATTCACAGCGTAAGGATGTTGTATGTATTTCTTCAACTAACATTTCCCCTAGCAGTGTTCCATTGGTACAACGCACCGCTGGAGGGGATTCAGACGGCAACAAGGACTACACCCGAAGTTGTTCACGATAACCAAGGATGCCATGAAAGCACAAAAACTTCTAATATTCGTGTCAATCCAGGTGCCCGGTCCAAGAAAACAAAGGACAAAACGAAAGAATTTGACTTTTCAAACTGGGCGAATCAGCCTTTCAATTTTAACAAAGGTACTGTTTCTCATGTTAATTCTGTGGCCATTGATACGGAGTTTACTACTTTTAAAAATAAACTGTATGCGCTAAAAAGTAATCAATGCGAAATTGACTACCTGACAGAATGTGTCAGGACCAAGCGTATCCCTAAGGGGCTACGACTATTTAAGTTTCCGAACTTTGTTAAGCATGGCTCTGCACAGTATAAACAGCTTTGCAGTATTTTTGATCGGGCAGGCCTTGAGGTTATAGCGGTCATGCTTGAAGAATATGAAAAGAAGGCTGAAACACTGATTGAGGAACTAAACAACCTTCACAACATTGTTATTTCAGATTTAGACTTTGGCATGGTCAAACACGACTATGACAAGGTCTTTGAGGAGGTTGATTTATTTTGTTCCAAAATTATCACTAGAAAGATTAAGAAACTTGAGAGGGATGTTCATGAGTACAGGGAAGAGAAGGCATACCCTTGTTACAACAAATCAGCTAACAATAGTAGATATAACAGTACTCTTGACAGTGGCACTGATGAAGTGTTTCAGGGTAACCACAATGAGGCCCCACGTAGAAGTGAACGCCTCGCTGAAAAGGATAGAAAAGAGCGTAACCAGGATTTTCATTATCCCCCGGGGAGAGCCGGGGGGTGGGGGTACAAACCACAGAGACCAGGGACCAGATGGTACAACAAATAAGTGTAGCAAATTATTATGATACAAGGCTTGATCCCATGTTTGGTGTTGCCCCATGCACTTTGATTAACTCTAACGCCAACGAGGTTTGCATACAGATTACGGATGGCTCTAACTGTAGGGTGTTCAAAATGAATAATTTCAGCATTTACAATTTTACTGAAATTTCAATAGACATGTTGGCCTTTGACATTTTTACCAAAGGCTTCCAATTTGTACCTTCCAATAGAACTAACTTGGCTAATCTATTGGTAGAACTTAAACTTTTTACTAGAGCATTGAATTTAAAGCATTTTTTTAAAAATACAACACACAATATTAGTGGGCTCACTAGAAAAAGCACCTTTAATCCCCATGGTGCAACCTTTAAAGCTTTATGAGGAGCTAGTAGAACATGAACTACGAGACAAGTTGTTACATTCTGGGAACACGAGCATTCTAATTTAACCAAACAAGAACTTGAATTTATTTCTTTACTTTCAAGGGAACACGTCAGGGTCATGAAACCGGACAAGGGCGGTGGTGTGGTACTTATGTATGACCACACTTATGAAGAAATCATACACAACATGCTACACAACGACCAGCAGTATTGTCTCATATCTCTAATGAGTACAATATAGCTGTAGCCAAGATCAAATACACATTATCGATCACTTATTACAAGGTGTCATTAATGAGCAATTGTACAATTTTCTTTTAGTTAACAAACCCAGGGTTCCTATTATTTTTGGAATCCCCAAAACTCATAAAAATATTAATCCGTTGCCGTTTAGACCAATTGTCTCAGGCGCGGGGGGGGTCACGGAACCCATTTCCAAATTTATAGATTTTGTTACTAAAATCACACCCTGGCTATGACCCATGTGATAAAAGATTCCTGGGAGTTCCTCAAACTTTTCCCAAAAGAAAAATGCCTTACTTCTTCTTTGATGATCACTGTGGACATTAAAGACCTATTCCCTAGCATACCTCATACTGTTGGGGTTGAATGGTTTACTGATTTTCTTAGGTTTGAAACTAGTCTCAGTAGTAACATCATTAACTTAATTTCTGATATGCTCTACATTGTTCTAAATAATAGCTATGTGTTTTTCAATGGGGAATTGTTTAAACAAACAAAAGGAGTGGCCATGGTGCTTCCTGTGCCACCGCACGCCAACACGGTATTGCACAGATGGGAGCACGAGTTTATATTCCAGTCCACTTGGGCACAATATATTACTTTTATTGCGTTACTTGGATGATATATGTATCATCTGGGATGGCACCAGAGAACAAGTGACAGGGTTTTTGGAGCATATTAACTCTTCTACTGATTTTCTATCCTTTACCCATGAAATTAATGAGAATGAACTTCATTATCTAGATGTAGCAATCTTGAGAGATGCTCAAACAGGTGAACTGTATTCTAAAGTTTATAGAAACCCCCATTCTCCAATTCCCTGCTACATTTTAATAGCCAGCACCCTTTTCAACAAAAGAAAGGGATAGTTAAAGGCTTGCTTATCAGAGCATCCCGTATGTGTAGCAGGTTATCTGATTTTATTGATGAAGCCAACAACCTTAAGGCGATGTTTGCAGATAGAGGTTATCCAGACTACTTGGTGAATAATCTCATCCATGAAATACTTAGTAAAAGGGATTCTGCATACACACCATTATTTGGGAATAAGGAGGCTGTGGTTTTTAACGCTATGATTCCCAACACACAAACCCAAGAGAACCAGAGTCAGTTCATTTATACTTACTCAGAGAATTCAAGGGAGATAGAAAATACAATTATGAAGTTTTGGTTTGTATTACAAACCAATGATGAATTTAAGAATTTGATTTCCAAGAAACCATCCTTTGTTAGAAAAAGAGGCCGTAATTTAAAAGAAGTTTTTGAACAAAAACATAGCACTACTTGTACGACCACCAAACAAAGGAATGGTACTTTTAAATGTGGCATGTGCAAACAATGCTCTTTTATAATCAACAACAGTCAGTTATATTTAAAAGCACGCAGTGTCAATTTGAAACCACATGGTCATCACACTTGCAACACGAAAGGAGTAGTATACATTGGGTGTTGCTTGACCTGCGGTGCTTTCTACATAGGGAAAACTGAAAGGGAGTTTAGAAAGCGTATATATGAACATATCTATGATATAGACAAAAAGAAAGATAGTAACGCATTCTATAAACACTCCTCAGTTGTCCCAATTTTAAGTTAACTTTCATGGTGCTTGAACAAGTCCATCCCAGCAATAGAGGGGGGGACTGGGAGTCCACCTTGGAAGTCAGGGAATTAATCTGGCAGCTGAGGCTTGATGCTGGCAGCATGCCTGGCATGAACGAGGCGTTAAGCATAGGACCAGTTCTCAGGCTCAGACGAGCTAGATTATAGTCTGTATTTTTATAATGTTTTTTTTAGTACTTGCTGTTAGCATATTTATGCTTTACCAACAGTTCTTATTACATTTTCCAAGCATAGTTGTGCTCTTTTTACATGTAAACAGTACTTATTTGCTTGTTTATAGCTTGTTGATACATATTTATGTTTTGGTATTCCTTTTTATATACAAGTTGTAGTCTTGGATGTTTTTAATGCAGATAGGGAATATTTATCAGAAAATGTATAATTTGCACACTACATGATCTTTTTACTTTATTTTGTATAGTGTATATACTATCAGGAGTGTTAGAATGTGTTACACTGAACACTATGTGTTTTTAAAGAGCTTTATCAAGACTGAATTTTTCATCATCTTGAAATGCTTTCTAATTACTTTTTAATTGCTTTCCAAGTACCAATTAAATTCAGCATGTGACTCAGCTATTTAAGCACTGTTTTTCCAGTTTGCTTTGTTTGCTCTGACTTGAAAAAGCCTGGAATTGTCCAGGCGAAAGCGCTTGTCATCAAGTTGTTCTGTGAAGGATTCGTGTTGGTATTAAACCTGCTTGTTACCATTACCTCGCTGCAGTTGAATTATTGTCTCCACGGGTGTGTTCTGGATTTTTTTCTTGGTTGGTCTACATTTGTTCGTGAAGTTTTTCTGGTTCTTGTTTTGGTAACATAATCAAATAACATAATTACATAATTAATTAATAATCAACTTTGTTAAAAACTGCTTAATAAAATCCACTAAAACAGTAATTAATTGTTAAATAAATGAAGTATATTCTGTTCTTTATTTATACCTAACTTCCTATATTTTAAAAAACATTTTACATTTATTGTTTCATTTAACCCAGGAAATTTATCTGAGTTTAACCTGACCTGCCATAATGTTTCCCTTTGTTCCAAAAAATTCTTGAAATCACCAGCTCTACAGTCAGTTCACATATTTCAAGCACTGAAAATACAAATTTTTTAAAAAATTCACAATTAATAGAATGTTTATATAAGGCATTTTTGTCATCTTTACATTTTATACTGTATAAATGTTCTTTTATGCGGGTACTTAGATTACGTGTAGTCATTCCTACATAAAATGCTGGGCATGCCGTACACATGCCAATATATACTACCCCGCATGAATTACAGTCTACATAACCTGGAACTTCAAAAATTCTGTCACTGTTCGCTATAGAAATGCTAGTACCTACAGAAATAAACCGACAGATTTTACAATTATGACAACAGAACATGCCGTTTTTATTTTTAATACCTTTCCTAAAGTCAGTATTGTGATATTCCAACATGTTTTTAATATTATGAGAATTCCTAAAAACAAAGTGTGGTCTACTACCTAACACCTTTGAAACATCATAATTTCCTTGAATAATTCTCCAATTTTTTGTTAAAATTGATGCAATTATATTCATTTCACCACTCATTTCCAAGGAACATATAAATTCCTTTTCAGGGCTCTTAGCTTTACAAACTTTTATTCTATTGTGATTCAAAGATTCATTTAATATTGCTGGAAATAAAGATTCACGTTTCTCAAAAATTTCATTTCCACTATTTATTAAAACATTAATATCATAACCTCTATCAATAAATAGAGAAGTTATAAAGTGAAATTCTTCAACTAAATTTTTTCTTTTACTGGTCATCTGGCTGGCTCTTATATATTGACCTCTTGGGATATTTTTGATAATATGTTTGGGATGATTACTTTTATAATGCAGGTAACCATTAGTAAACGTCCTTTTTCTATATATTTTACTATGGAAACTATTGTCATTAAGATCCCACCATAGACACACATCTAAAAAGTTCACAGTTAATCCTATATCACCAATAGTGAACTTTAAGAAATCAGAACGACTATTAACCTGCGTTGTAAAATTTTTGTTGTACAAGGGGTTAACACAGTAGGTATTAAAGTGTGTACTTTGTAGGTGGGAGAATATGAAATGGAGGGAAACTAATTTGTGTCAGTGAAAGGGAGGACCTTCCCAATATGATCTCTTGGTGCTTACTAGTACAAGCAAATGAGATAAGACTGAGGAGTTTCTAAAGATGAATTAACATAAGAGATGGGCAACGCAAGAACCACTGAGTGTATGAACACAAAAGGCAGATCGCAATTAGGATGGCAAAATCCAAAACAGTCATGCAACAGCAGTAACAGAGCACTGGCTGCCCTCACAGATTAAACATTGCCCTGTTTGCTTACCTAAAATAAATATAAAAAATGATACCTATGTTCTCCTTGGTATCCACAACTTGCAACCTATTTTGAACTATTATTTTTGTTCAGTATTTGTTTTCATTATTTTTCCTGCATCTCCTTTACTATTTTGCTGCTGGGTCTCAAACAACAACAACTCGGAAAATATTAGAAATGATACAGTAGGGCATTTCAAAACTGTGAAATGTACTGAATTTCATTTTCTGTATACCCATGTCAGTATATAGTCTATACTTTATCTACTCAAATAAGGCACTCCTTTTTTCACACTGAAAAATAGAAGTGTTTTTACTGAATGTGTAAATACTCTTTCAAATCCTCATAAAAGAAACGGGCATTCAGCTATATTAAATGTTTATGACTGGATACAATTTCCTTTCAAGATACATATTCAGAGCAGTCTGAATACATGAGGCCTTGGAATAGGATTTAATAAAATATATTCTGAAGAGCTCATAACAGGTAAGCATAGAAATGTACAACTGCTTTCTCAACTGACACCTGGATTAGGAGACAAAACATGCTTTTACCATACAGTAAGACTAATAACCATTGAGACAAATACTCTGGTTTTGAACTCATGATTACAATATTAGGAAATGTAAAACTGACTTTTCACAAACAATATTCATCCTGGAAGGTGAGTGGATTACATTGTCTCCTCTGCAGACTCCTCAAATAAAACACCTATTAGGTTGCTGTCCTCATTAAGGATATATATATATATATATATATATATATATATACATATATATATGTATATATATAAATATATATATATATATATATATATTAGTTTTCTGTTTATAAAGATAGCTAGGATAGACTTTACTATAATCAGTGCTTCTTATTAAAGTAGCATACTTTGCCACACTTAACATTACAACATCTGTACGGGAACTGGCAAAATACATATAAACTAAAAGACTGTAATCTGATAACACTGTGCAGTCAAAAAGAATCATCAGTGATTAGCTGTTCATGCACATACTTCCTGAGGCTGGGTAGAAACTAAGAATTATGTTGTCCATGTCACTTATTTGTAGTGCTTTATATGGGAGCCAAACCAATGTACACTGCATACATATTCCTGTTAATCATTCTATATCACAGAAGTCCATGTTGCATTATTTACCACGATCACTGAAATTTAACCTGCATCATCTGAAATCATAAACTGTAGATCCAAGACAAGTTCGTTATTTTAACAAAATTCTGTTGGACGATGCAGCAATTCATTTAGTGGAGTACTGTTAGTCTTGCAGAATATAACATTAGGCACTAAAAAGGGACACCTGAAGCAATATGATTATGTCAAGACTAATTTCATTCATACAAAACATCATGCATAGGATACAAGCACTGTGACCCAGCAACCTTCTTCAAACAGTGAATCTGCTCTGAAACTCTGTAATCAACTACTGGATAAGCTGTTCTCCCACAGCCCACCTACTGCAATAAACACCATATGTTCCTTTATCTACATATTACAGTATTGTAATTCCCTAATGGCTACCTGCACACCACCAGAACCTGCTCTCTCCACCTAATAAGCTCTTCCTTTACTTCTCTGTCTTATTTCTCAGCCAGCTTGCCCATACTTTTGGTCTCTTTTTTGACCTACTTACCCAACTCAGGTCTCCCTTAACACACTCTTTCCCTTCTACCTCTCCACTATCCATCCCTTCTTTTTCTACATTCTCTACTCACATTAACCCATTACCCTCCATCTGTTGTTTTCTCAGAACCTTCCTATCTTTGCTACCCTCCCTTTCTGCACCCCATCTCCTCCACTCAACTATGCTGATCAAATTTTCCCTCCCTACTCCCTCTCTTAGATCACTCCCATGTTTTTTCTGCACTTTCTTTCTTCTTCTTCCTCCAAACAACTTACCTGCTTATCCTCTTGCTTTGATGGCTCAATATCCACTGATTGTTTTCTTTGTAACCAACTCTGTCTCTGACTGGGTGTATCCCCGCTACATTCACCCTTGTTATGCTTGGGCTCACTCTGCTGCTTTGCTCTACCCCCTTTCCCACCCACCCCTGCTAACTCTAAATTTATCCTCTAACCTCTCCGCTAATGACCTCCCCCACTCCAATTATCCAATAAGTTCATCCCTTCTGCAATCACTAATACCTCCCCCACTCTGCACTCCATTCCCTTATCTCACACTCCTCACACTACCTTTCTAAGACTAGCAAAAAAAACTCTCTCTCTCTCCACCCCAAATTACCCTAAACCATTTTTTTACTTACTCTTCCTTACCCCTCCTCTACCTACTGCTTCTCCTTGCACACTCCTACCTTTCTTAAAATATCTCCATACAATCATCAAGCCCACTCTCCTAGCATCCATACTTACACCCTCACACTATAATAACATTCAACTGTAGTTCCTTTCACCTACCATTCTGATCTTTCTTTCCTGGCTGTCATCCTATCACTCTAACCTACTATACCCTCCTCTATCTCCCACTCTTCCCCAAATAACAACCACCTCAGTAAATGCCTGAACTTCCCAATTTCACCCTTGCTATATAATTCATTATATATTCATTACCACAGACTAAAACACTTTATTCTCACACTCACTCCCACTAAACAAAAGTTTAAACGTACTACTTACTACTTCTATTTCACTAAACCTGCTTTACTTCCTATCACTCTCATACTGGATGGGGACATCCACCCCAATCCTGGCCCACCCTCTTCATCTTACCTTACCTCCTCTAGCTTGACAAACAGGCACCAACTCCCAACCTCCCTGTCTAAACTCCTGTCTGTCTACTCCATAAACCTACAAAGTCTGACAAACAAAATCATAGATTTACACCGATGGATTGCAAACTACTGTTTCCACATCTTAGCTCTAACAGAAACATGGCTCAAACCTCATATCAAAAGCTCAGAAATTCTTCCCCCCAGCTATAACATATTCCGGCAAGAAAGACTAGCCAAAAAGGAGAAGGTGTAGCAATTTTGTACTCAGAACATCTTAACCTTAACCCCTTCTCACTTCCTCTCCCAGATTTCTCACTTGCTGAACTCATCTAACTTAACTACCACCTTAACCCACACAAGAAATTTACAATTGCATCCATCTATATCCCTCCTGATAACAATATTCCAGTTCTTGAATTTATCCTATCCTGGATGTCCCAGTGTCTATCTTATGAAACAATATTACTAGGTGATGTCAACATCAATTGGAATAAACTCTCCCCCCTCCCCAAGCCTTAGTATTAACCTTTTTGGGTTCAGTCATATCATTTCTTCTCCCACCCACATTAACAAAAACTCCAGCTCCATTCTTGACTGGATCTTAACTTCCAACGCTAATCAGTATCATAATCCCAGTACTTTACCAGACTCCTTAAGTGATCACCTCTCTATCTGAATACTAAGAATACCATCTCATACCTCTAAAACTCACCTTTATAGAGACTGCAGAAACCTGTCTACTTTCAATGCAGGTAATTTCAACTACCAACTCTGTCTTGTAATCTGGTCTCGCCTGTTCAACCTGCCTCTAAATGAAGCTGTTCTTGATGCTTAATAATATTTTCCTAAACATACTAAACTCCCTAGCACCCATAAGGAAAATTAGGATCAAATCTAATCTCGCACCCTGGCTCTCCAAACATATGCTTTCCATCATGAAACTCAGAGACTCCACCTGGAAACAATGGACAAAGTCAAAATCATCTTCTCTCTTCCTTAAATTCAAAGAACTAAGAAACCTTACCAAAAAACTAATTTTCCAAGACAAGAAAAACTTCTACCTAGAGGCTCAATCTACCCACACTTCAAACCCTAAAAAGTTTTGGTACACCGTGAACAATATTATTCACCCAGGAAAACCTTTTACCCCCAACAACTTCTCCAACAAAACACCTCTTGAAATAGCCACCTTACTAAACAACTACTTCATAGACTCAATCCGCAAACTAACCCCTCCTGACACCAGCCAATCACAACCCCCACCCCCTCCAGCACCTGCCCCCACTCAACTTTCTTCCTGAAACCTGTTCCCACTGCCTATATAAAATCTCTTCTGCAGAAATGTAAGCCATGTTCTCCTTTCTTTGACAGTCTAGCCCCCCCCCCCATTTCTCAAACTTGCAGCCAATATTATAGCTTATCCTGTATCAATCCTTATCAACTGTTCTATCAAAGAATCCTTAATCCCAGATATCTGGAAGTCCTTCTATACAATACCATCCTCTCACCTCTCTCAAAAATACTAGAAAAATGCATTCACACATGGCTCCTCAAACATCTACTCCAGGAAAATCTACTCACCCCCTCTCAACATGGATTTAGACCCTACCACAGCACCTCCACAGCCCTTCTTTCCTTCACACAGACTATACCCGAGGCTAGAGATAACAACAAACTGGTGTCATTCTTATTCCTCAAACTTTCCAAGGCATTTGACACCATCTTCCACCATAAGATTCTTACTAAACTAGCTGAACTCAACCTCTCTGCATCCACTACTTTCTGGTTCTCTAGTTATTTCCCTAACAGACAGAAATCTGTTGGATGGCTGTCCTCCTGCTCTCCCTTCTTACCTATCAAAATGGGTGTACCCCAAGGATCCATTCTAGGCCCCCTTCTTTTTAATATTTTTACTAATAATCTTCTCTCTGCCTGCTCCACATCATCTCTAATACAGTACGCCGATGACTCTACTATTATTACCCTTTCTGACAACCCTACTGACCTCCACTTCCTTACACAAACTTATTTTAACAAAATAGAACACTGGCTAATCAACAATCAGCTCATCCGTAACCCCCCCCCCCAAAAAAAACAAGCTACTTCTTTCCTTCCAAAATCTATGGCCAGCCTTAAGACATCTTCACTCTCTTTTCCCTAGATAACACTATCATTCATGCTGACTTACATGCCAAACTTCTAGGTGTCACAATTGACGATAAACTGAAATTTGACCTTCATATCCAGCAATCCATCAAAAAGACCAATCAAAAACTCAGTCTATTGTACAGAAGCAAAAAATTCTTATCAATTACCTCAAGGACCTCCCTAGGTCAAGCCTACCTCCTCTCTTGCCTACTCCATGCTTCCCCTATATTTATCAACCTCCGACCAGATCTTTTAACCAAATGCAATCAAACATACAACCAGATAGCTAGATTTTCCTGCAACATTCCCTAAAATCCCACCACTGCCTTGCCCTCAAACAACTACAGTGGCTTGAATTCCCTCAACTGCTCCAACTTTCTCAGCTTCAAATGACTCATTTTCTTCTTTACAAAACATGCTGACTGCCCCTCACTGTCTACCCTCCTATCACTATACAACCCTTCCTGATCTCTCTGCAGCACTGACCAACAATTTCTTGACACCTACAAACCCAATAAAACTATAGGCAAATTACATTATAAATGCTCTATATCTCAAATTTGGAATAAGCTCCCTAACCATATATGGTCTATCCGCTCTTCCTCTCTTTTCAAAAGAGAATTGAAGAGCCACCTGATTAACTCTCTCTCCTGTACCTGTCACCACCTTACCAAACTATTACCCATGCAGCTTTTTCTAGAGTACAGTAGCTCTTCCTGACCCTAAATTGTAACTCTTAAACACCAGCACTGTGATCCCTCAATTGTAATACTGAACAATACTCTACCTAAATCTTATCTTATGTCTTCCACTATTACTATACATCTCACCCCCTCTCCCACAACTACTTCATTTTCTTTATCTCTTGACACTCCCTAACTTTTCTTCCCTCCCCCTGTTCTTCTACCCTTCTACTAAGTACTGCTCCTTCCCCTCTACCAACTAGCACTAACATATTTTAATGAAATCATAAGGGTTTTCCTCTTCGTCCTTTTGGAAAATACTTTTTCTTGTAAATTGTTTTTTTTTATCTCTGCTGATTTTATATGAATTGTTAATTTTCATTATTGCATGACTTTATAGATACTTTGTACTTTATTTTTATATGCCATGAATGCATGTATTGCACATATAAAACTCTGTAATTTGTTCTTTATGTGGAGCTTTTCTCCTCAGGTCTCCACTAAAAATGGGCCACCGGCCTAGTAGACTAACCCGGTTAACAAAAGACAAATAAATAAATCAATAAATAGGATACACAATAGGTTAGACCTCTAATGTGACAAACACAGAACAGAATTGCAGATCAGAGCTTAAGTGTGTGCATGCTATATCTTTAAGAAGCATGCAGGACTGTACGTGCACATATAAACTGCAGATACGTGCACGCCCTAGTGCCATTTTGAAGGAGCAGCCAGAGAGAGTATTCATGATCACAGTTGTTAGTTTGTATATGTTACTTAACTCATTCCCTCCAGTAGAGCTCTTTTGTGTGTGTACCTTTAACTCCCAGTGGGTGTGGTTTCAGCCTTTGAAAAATGACTTTATCACCTTAAAGTTCTAACAAATACTTATTTACAGAGGTCATATCAATACAATTGTGTTTGCCATCATATATGCTTCAAGATAAAATATTCTGATACCTTGTGTGTAGCATGCTTTCGGAATTATTAATGCAAATATGAACAGGCAATATTTGACGCCTAGAGGAGCAGTAGGCAGTAACTGCAGAAACGCCTGTAGGCGTCACTCGGCTGTAGTGAGTTAAGTTAAAGTCAATAGTCTTCAATAGTAACGTGTTTGTATACAATAAATCTGTTGAACAGAACCCACAAAGACTCTTCTATTCTGTTGCATCCTGGATAGGAGAGAGCAACATGGTGTCAGAACCAGGATAAAAAAGAGAAGAATATCCGGAGCCACGAGGTCCAAAGATAACAGTGAAGGTAAAACTGAGAGAAAAGAGCAGAAACAGAGCCAGAAAGAATTGAAGGTAATGAAAAATAGTACAAACTATTTACTTGATATGAAAGACAAAAAGGGGGATTACAAGGGCACAAACCACATTGTCAGGCAAGTGGAAAGCACAGAAAGTTTGTTAATGAAAAAAATGTTTAAAATAAAAGTATTTGATGAAATGATTAACAGTGAAGCAAATCAAGCATGTTTAAGGCTAAACGAGCATTTTTAAAGCAAAATGAGTGCGTTTAAGGCTAAATTGGATATGTCTAGAGTAAAGCGAGCGCAAGAAAAGTATATTGAGAATGGAAAGGACTTATACGAGCAAAACGAATATAATAAGAAAATAAAGGGCACATTAAGCAAAAATAAAGCAAGGCGACTGTATGTGTTTTGGCAAAGTGCTGTATTTGGGCATAACTACAACTTCGTATTGTATCAAGGGCATAACTAAAGTTATTCAAAGTATCTCAAAGTGTGTAAAAGTGCTTACAGTGTGTGCTTATTACTGTGCATGTATTTCAAAGAGTTTATTATATGTAAAGTGCAACTATTTTGTGAAGTACAGTCAAAGTATAGCCATATCGAAAAGTTTTTGTGTTGGGTGTGCTGCCATTACAGAGTGCTTCTTGTACTGTAAAGAGTTGCCTAGCAAGGTACCACCATTTTGGGGACATTTCAGTGTGCTGTATGCAGTTATTTGCAAAGTGCAATTACTTCGAAAATTATTGAGTTTTGGGCAACACGTTCAATTTATTCGCATTGTGAAGTTGCTTGGCATGCTTCTTACACTGATAAGAGGTGTTGTCTTGCAAAAGACGACATTACAAGAGTATTACAGTGCTTGTGAGTTATTCAGTTGCATCGTAAAGTTCTCAAATGTTTCTTAAAATGATGATAAACGACTTTAGCAAATAATGGTAAATGACTTTAAAATTTTAGCCTTTCCAATGATGTTGCAAAAGTGCCAAAACGCCCGAGAAGTTTATTTCATAAAGTCCAGTTATTCAAAGTATTATGAGTTTGTTCATTCGCATAATTCCGAAAATCCCAAAAGGTATAAGTTCAGAGCACAAAGGCATTGGATAGATACTGACATTAGTTTTTGGCTTATGTGCATGTGTGTATGTTTGTACTTATCTGCAAAACCCTCCGCTGGTATGTGTTAATATGGCAGACAGATTTCAAAAACCCCTACCAATTGTATTTGATCAGAATATTGCAGAGAATTGGAGAGTATTTGAGCAAGAGTACGTTGTTTTTGTAGAAGCAGCTTATGCAGATAGAAATGCGCATTTCAGGTCATTCATTTTGCTAAACCTAGCTGGGTCAGAGGCCATAGAAGGAGAACGTTCATTTGTGTATGCACCATCAGTATATGAAGCAGTCCATCATATTGTTGTAAAAGCTAAATCAAGGGAAGACCCTGAGTGTTTGAAGTGCAAGTTCAGAGAAATGTGTAACCCCTAGTTGAATATTACATTAGAGAGGCATTTGTTTTACATGAGAGATCAGAAACCAGGGGAAACAGTTGCAGCTTATATAATTGACTTGAGAAACAGAGCTAAAATGTGTCGGTTTGATAATTTAATTTAAAGGATGAGCTGATAAAGGACAGGCTTGTGTGTGGTATTAATAGCGGTGCTGTGAGAAAGATTTTACTTCGGAATAGTGATTTAACGTTGAGCAAAGTCGTGGAGATTTGTCAAATCCATGAGGCGACAGAAAAACATACAAGTATGCTTGCGAGTGATAAGAGCATGGTTTCAGTTGATTCCAGATTAAATGTAGATAGTACGCAACATGTGGCATACAAGAGCAGGCCTAAGCATGTGGTAGCTGCAGGGTTTCCAAAGAAGGCACATGGCTTTCCAGAAAGTACTAGGAAAGGAGCTTACACCAGCTCAGTGCAGTACAAACTTTAATCAGCAAAACCCAAATCTTGCTTTATTGTTAACTGTCGCAGTTGTGATGCAAATCATGAGTCTAAAAGAGAGAAGTGCTTAGCATATGGTCAGCAATGTCACAAGTGTAAAAAATGGAATAATTTCCAAAAATTTTCAAAATCAAGTAAGCCTTACGCGGTTGTAAAGAAAGGTTGCACAAAAAAAAAAAGCAGTTTGATCATGTAGAGCTCAAGCAGTCAGCTTTCTATGTAGATGGTGTATCAGTGTTTGGTGAAAGAGTTGATGCAGGGAACTTATTAACAAGAAGTGAAGTATTTTGTACTGTCCGGATTAATGGAAAATCCACAGAGCTCAAAGTAGACACTGGGTCAAAGTGTAATGATCTGATATTGTAAATCTTTGTCCATTCATTACAAATTGGACTTCAGTTCTGTCCTTGGAACCGATACAGCCATTTCCAAGCTCACACCAGCCAAAACCTCTCAACTAAGACCTACCCATAATGCCCCTCTCCTTGTTACTTTCATATCTCGTTTGCCACATTCCTAGTCAGACGTGCTAGCCATCTCTCTCAAAGCTAAGTAGAAAATTGTCATTTTTAAAATACTTTCTCCTCAAAATTTTTTATTTTTTAGTCAATTTAGCCTTTTCTCACTGTCGCCTATGACCTAATTCTATTCCCTACCCTTTATCTTGGTAATTTAATTTCTACCATTATTGGTACTGTCCCTCTCTCCTGCCTTTGATAGGCCTTTCCTTACCACTTGTGGTATTTTTTAAATACCATTGTTGGTATTCTCTCACCTTTTTTCTCTCCCTTATTTTGTTTTTTTCTATAGGATAAACTTGTTGCCTTACTATGTCAGACAAAGATAAGTTGGGATTTAAATAGTCTGATAAGTGTGGGCATAAGATTCCCAACTTGGATAGACATGCTCGTTGTGTCTACCATTTGGATGTGGATCATATTAAAGCTGACTGTGACATTTGTGCTAGTTTTAGTAATCGTACACTAGCGGAACGTAAAAATAAGCTTATTTTAAAAGGTTTAATCAAGACACCTTTTTCAGAGGCTCTATCCGGATCTGAGGTCTCACCCCCTCCAAAGACCAAAACACATAAGGAAAAATGGAGCCACTAGGTTCCTGTATCTCTGTCAGTTACGGAACTGAGTCAGCTCCATGCTTCGCCAGCGCCCTCGATGCAAACCTGTTCGGCACCAGGCTCTGTATCTTCTCCCTCGGTGCCATCCATGATATTCACCTCTATTTCGGTTCCAACCTTGGCACCACTGACTTCAGTGCTGTCCTTGGATCCAACATTGGCCCCTATACCTGTACCTGCTTCGGCACCATCCTCGCCATGGTGCTGATAGCTTCTTCAGCTCCATCGGCTCCAGAACTCGAATATCTGCCAAGGACAAGATACTCTCCAACTTACGACCCTTTTTTGGGGCAGAGGTTTACCCCCTTTCTAGAAATACCTGATTCTCCTTCAGCAGCCTTATTTAGATCCACCAGGAGTTTTTCTGAATTAGACATAGTGCAGGTTGTGGACCAGCTTCTGGCAGCTAGGGGATTGCCCATTCCAGCTAGACCTTCTATTCCTCTTGGCTCGGAATCTTTTATTACATCTTCCCCTTTTTATCCTCCTACAGCCTCTACCCAGGACTTGGAGATCTTGGTACTGATGTCCACCCCCGGTGCATACTGTCTCGGCTCCAACAGCAGTTTTTTCCCTGTCAGCACTGACCACCCTTGCTGCATCGGCTCCAGTGGAGCCGATGCTCTCTCAGAGCAGTGCTTGGACCATCTGTACCTTGGTACCTAGCCTGGCGCCTATTTTCTTGCCGGTGCCATCTATGTCCATGGCTCTGATGGCTTCCAGTCCTCTTAGAGCTCCTCACCAGGAGGTGGGCTCCTCAGAGTGGGGTGTGACCCCGGTTCCGAGGTTGTCCTTCCCGGTTCTGGGCTCCCATCCCTCCTCGGGTGGGCCTGCTTTCCAGGTGATGGAGAGGGTCCTTGCCTCTGCAGGTTCACAGTCAGCGCCAATGATATCAGTATCAGAACCCCCCCAGCATGCAGCTGTCCCAACCCCCTATTTCAGGACCCCAGGCACGGGAGTCGCAAGACCCCCCTTTGAAGGGAACCCCTTTTCCAGAGTCCTCCTCAAAAGATCCCACTGGGGAACCACCCCTGAAGAAACAGTGCAAGAGGAAGCACCTTGATTCCCCAGAGGAATCTATCACCGAAGACATCGATTGTGATGAGGGGAAGGGGCCCCACGGTCTCCCCCAGATGATGTCTCATTCGGAGACATTCTCGAAATCCTCAAGCAGCGGGGAAACTGGAAGTCCTTTAACTCTTCTTCTGAGGAATTGGTGTTTTTGCAGGCCTTCCATGCCTGGCCATCTACTTCCTGGGTGACCCACCGGCAGAGAACCTTGTTAAGCTCATTGTGCAGCACACCTGGAAGGCCCCGGACAATATAAAACCTGTCCCCTGGAGGCCAGACAAAATTTTATCTACACCTGAAGACCAGCCCCACTGGTTCAAGCAGTTGACAGTTGATTCTATGGTCATTGCAGCGGCCACCAAGAGGGAACTGGCAGAAGATAGTTTCACTGTCCATCCTCCAAACAAGGAGTCCTGGACCATGGACAGACTAGGGAAGTGGACCTATGCTTCGGCGACCTTTGCCATTCGGTTGCTGAACTATCTGGCAACTTTACTCACCTCCAAAGAGACCTAATTTCCAAAATGTCTTCCTCTTTGGTGGGGGTACTGCCTGTTGAGGTGCATGACACTGTCGCCTCACAGCTAGCTACCCTTGAATCCATCTCGAACTCCTCGATGCATTTGATATCTCACACCATCGAGGGGGCAGCTCGAGCTGCCTCATCAGGCATTGTCATGAGACGTAATGCTTGTATGCTGTTGTGTGACTTCGCAGACCCCTTTAAATCTTCCTTCATCAATGCACCTGTCAATGAATCTGCACTTTTTGGACCCACAGTATGAGACACACTTGCACAAGGTGAGAAAGATGGAAAGCCCTGTCTGCTGTGGGCATACACTTTTCCAACCCCCAGAGGTCCTACTTCAGGAACCAGAAGGGAGGAAAAATGTGGTTCAAGAAATCCCAAGGATCTTTTCATGACACTCGTGCTGAACAATCCTCCTGGGGCAGAGGGGGCCACTCGTCTGGAAGATGCCCTTTTTGGGGTAGAGGGCATCTGCTTAACCAGGGCACTAGAGATTCTTTCTCTGGCAGACCCTACCAGCGCTCCTGAGCAGTGGCCTGACTGCTTTCCTCTAGAAGCAGTCGGGGGTCATTTTTCTCTGCACCTACCAGCCCGGCATCTTATTACTACTAATGTTTGGGTGCAGAGAATAATATCCAGAGGCTACCAAATACCATTCGATTTAACTCCCAGACCCATCAAACTAATCCTCGATGTACCACCCAATCAGAGGGAATTAGCAGCCTTAGAAATAGAAATGCTGCTAAGAAAAAGAGTCATCCAACCAGTCCCACCAGACCAGACAGGATCCGGATTTTACTCGAGGTTCTTTTTAGTGCCAAAAAAGACAGGGGACTGGAGACCAATCCTGGATCTCAGCCTATTGAACAAATTTATCAAACCTCAAAATTTCCGGATGGTCACGGTACAGTCCATTCTTCCCTTCCTAGGGAGGGACAACTGGATGTGCTCTGTAGACCTCCAGGATGCGTACTACCACATAAAGATGGCTCACCGCTTCTGGAGGTTTCTCTGCTTCCAGCTGAGAGAAAATCACTACCATTTCAGGGCACTGCCATTTAGTCTCGACAGCCCCCCCCCCACCCCGAGTGTTCACCAAATCTATGGCAGTTGTGGTAGCTCATCTTCGACTACAAGGATTTCAGGTGTTTCCGTATCTAGATGATTGGCTTCTTATCGCTCTGACCAGAAATCCCCTAGTCAACAGCCTCTCTTACACTCAAGGTCCCATTCTCAGCTTGGAGATTACAATCAACAAGGACAAATCTCAAATGTCCCCAATGAAGACACTGGAATTTATTGGAGCGGTCTTCAACACAACATTCTGTCAAGTCTCTCTCCCCCCTCACAGGCTTTCGAAAATAAGACACCAAATCCAAGACCTTTTCCTCAGACCTGTGTACCAACACGTCTTGTACTGCAACTCTTAGGCTCCATGGTGGCTGCCTTTACGTTAGTACCACTGTCGAGGTTGCACATGCGAATCCTGCAATGGCTCCTTTCCGCACAATGGTCATTTCTAACTCACCCACTCGACCACATGATACATCTTACAAACTGTTGCAAGGAAGAAATGCTTTGGTGGATGAAGCCACAAACGAATCTTAGGTGTTGACCATTCTGTCTTCCCCAGCCCATGGCCACAGTGACCATGGATGCTTCCCTGTTAAGGTGGTGGTGAAGGGCATTTCTAGGGAAAGATGGTCCAAGGCACCTGCTCCCTCATGGAGGCCACTTTGCACATAAATGTCCCGGAACTGAGTGCAGATTTCTAAGCATTGCAAGTGTACCATGCATCCCTACCCTCTGGGATCATTGCAATTCAGCCAGACAACATGCCAGTCATCTGATATATCAACAAGCAAGGCAGAACCAGGTCTTACCCCCTGTGTCGGGAAGCCATGAGGATTTGGCACTGGGCGATAGCTTCCAACCACTTTCTTATAGCAAAGCACATTCCCGGGAGTTCCAACCTTATTGCGGACAATCTGAGCAAGAACATCCTGATGCCTCACAAGTGGTCCCTCAACCCTGTAACAGCGGATTGGATCTTCCGATGCTGCGATCTATTTACTTCCCTCTAAACTATAAATGCAGAAGGTACTTTGCCCTGATCCCCCTCAGGGGGAACTCCTGAGGGATGCTCTAATGCACAATTGGCCCCCGGGTCTTCTGTATGCCTTTCCCCCATTTCCCCTCCTTCCAAAATTTCTACAGAAAGCTCAGAGGTTGAGAAGCAACGGGATCCTCTTTGCCCCCTACTAGCCCCATCAAGTCTGGTTCCCATTTCTATGGCCTCATCTGATTCACAGCCCACGGATACTGGATCATTCCCAAGACCTATTATCTCATCCTCAGGGACTGATTCATCCAAACCTCCACAGTCTCAAGCTCACAGCTTGGTTCCTCCACTTCCAGTGATTGCCAGGCTGCCTGACATCCCATCTCCTGTTCATGAAATTCTTCTGGCTTCACACAAACCTTCCACCAGGAAAGTTTATTCTAGTAAATGGGCTAGGTTTTTTTATTTGGACCAAAGATCAGAACATAGATACCTTCTCTATGTCTATTCAAAAGATCCTTCATTACCTGACAACTCTTTTACATGTAGGTGCCTCTGCATCAGTGATCACTCTACATTTAGCAGCTATCGCCAATTTTCATAATGGACTTGATAATTCTTCAAATATGTCGCAAGACATTTTTGAAAGGAGTATTACACATTAAACCTCTGGTCAAGCCTCCCTTAGAACCCTGGGACTTGACTTTGGTGTTGCAATCTCTCACAGGTCCTCCTTTCAAGCCCTTTGATTCATGTGATTTAAAATTTTTGTCATGGAAGACTTTACTTCTAGTAGCACTTACCTCAGCGAGAAGAGTATTTGAGCTGCAGGCTTTGAGTGTCAAGAGACCTTACTTGATCTTCCACATGGATAGGGAGTCCCTTCATACTGACCCTTCTTTCTTGCCCAAGGTCATTTCTGGATTTTCCATTAACCAATCTATTGACCTGCTGGTTTTCTTTCCTCAGCATTCTAATAGAGGGGAGTACCTTTTGCACACCCTTGCTGTGTATCAGCAGCTTTGTTGTTATTTGGACAGGACTAAATCTTTCAGGAAAACAGATCAATTGTTTGTGGCCTTTGCAGGACCCAGACTGGGTAAACTTGTTTCCAAAGTGACTTTATCCTCCTAGCTTAGAAACATCATTACCTTTATCTACCAACAGAATAAGCTATGCTTACATTCCAGAATAAAGGCTTATTCTACCAGATCTATGGTTACTTCTGTAGCATTTCATTCCAGAGCCTCTATGGATGTTATTTGTGCAGCAGCCACTTGGTCAAGACCTCATATCTTTATCTCTCATTACAAATTGGATTTGGCCTCCAGGGGGCGAGCATCTTTTGGCTCTATGGTGCTCAGGAATATCCTTCCTTAGGGCCACCCAGGACCCAAGTAGCTGTGGACTCAGTCCTATTTGTAATGAATGGACAAAGATTTACAACATCAGCTAAAGAAGTTATGTCTTACCATAACGTTCCATCTTTGTTGTAGATCTTTATCCATTCATTACTTCCTGCCCACCTTCCCCCTGCCTAGACTCCTGGTGGACTTTAGGAACTCCTTTTTAGGGTATTTGCTCAGACAGAGCCTTCTACTATTTTTCTATTACTACCTCTATTATATAGGGGCGAGCAAACTCAATCTGAAGTAACTAGGAGAGGGGCATTATGGGTAGGTCTTACCTGAGAGGTTTTGGTTGATGCGAGCTTGGAAATGGCCATATCGGTTCTGAGGATGGAACCAAAGTCCTATTTGTAATAAATGGACAAAGATCTACAACACAGATGGAACATTATGGTAAGACATAACTTCTTTTTTTATCAGCAAACACTTTTGCTAGAGTGAGAACTAAGGAACAACAATGTAACCAGTAGTGCAAGACTTGTTGCTTATGGAGGTGAAGAAATTCAAACCAAAGTTTCAGTGATGCTTTCATGATATTTGTCTGAAAACTGTTACAACTTGTTATTCTATGTAGTCCGAAGACCAGTGCAATCTTTATTGGGTCTCAAAGATAGTGTAAGAATGAATTTGCTTTCTTGTACTAAAGAAGTCCATCACATAAGTGCATTTCCGAGTTTCAGTTTTTCAGAAGCCAATTTCTCAGAGTACCCTGATGTTTTCAATGACAAGTTAGGTAAACTTCCAGTTGTATATTCCATGAAGTTAGACCCAGAGGTCACTCCAGTAGTCAGATCACCAAGAAAAGTTCCAATAGCTATGCAAGATAAAGTTGAAGCTCAGTTGGATAAAATGGTGCAGCAAGTTGTGATTTGTCCAGTCACAGAACCAATGGAATGGGTGTCATCCATGGTAGCCACTCATAAAAAAGGCTCAGACAAAATTAGAATATGTATTGAACCAAGAGATCTGAACAAAGCATTGAAAAGACCATATCATTAAGTGTGCACAGTCAAAGAAGTTGCAGCCCTATACTGAATGCTACTGTATTTTCTGTTTTGGGTGCAAGGCGTTCATTTTGGCAAGTAATGCTAGATCACAAATCCTCATTTCTAACTACTTTTGGTACTCTGTTTGGCAGATACAGATTCCTAAGGATGCCATTTAGAATAAATTCTGCAAGTGAAGTCTTCCAATGTGCAATGGAACACATTTTTTCAGGTTATCCTTGTGCCATAATAGTAGATGATCTATTGGTTGGTGGTAATGGTGAAACAAAGCATGATAGAAACCTCAAGAAAGTTCTAGACAGAGCACGTGAAGTAAACTTGAAGCTCAATCCTCTGAAGTACAAATGCAGACTTCCAGAAGTTAAGTACGTAGGTCATTTGTTTACAAGTACAGGCTTGAGTTTAGACCCGACCAAGCAAGCAGCTATTCTTGAGATGTCAGCACCAGATAATGTACAAGCTTTACAGCATTTCCTGGGCATGATCAATTATTTAGGCAAATATATATCAGACTTCAGTGAGTTGACATCTACTTTAAGAGAGCTGACATACAAAAATGTTGCATGGTCATGGTTGGAACAACACCAAAAGGCAATTGAAAACCTTAAGCAGAAAATTGTCACCCCACCTACATTAAGATACTATGATGTGAATAAACCAGTTACTGTTTCCTGTGATGCTTCAAAATTTGGTCTAGGCACTGTTGTACTTCAGTAGGGCAGACCAGTAGCTTATGCATCTAGGACACTAACCCAAACTGTGATGTAGTATGCTCAAATTGAGAAGGAGCTTTTGGCAATAGTATCTGCATGTTCCAAGTTTCATGATTATATTTATGGTCGAGCTATTCAAATTGAAACTGATCATCAACCTCTATTTACTATTCTAAAGAGCACTATGCATTCAGCTCCAGCAAGATTCCAAAGAATGATGCTCAAATTGCAAAAGTACAATTTCAAAATGCCTGTGCAAAAGACTAATTGCTCTATCTGGCTGATGCCTTATCCAGATCACCCAGAAATACAAAAGATCAGCTTGATGCAGAGAATTTTGATTTTGATGTGATGTCAATGCATAATTTTTCCACCACTAGACATGATGAGTTGAGATCACACTCAGTCTGATCCAATTTTACAAAAGCTCAATCACTATATTAATGTCGGATGGCCATCAAAGCAATCTAGTGTACTGCCTGAAGTACACATGTATTTTTCTTACAGAGATGAATTGTTGATGGAAAATGGCATTATTTTCAAAGGTCCAAAAAATATTGTTCCTGCTTACTTAACAAGAAGAGTATATCCAGATTTTGCATCGTGGTCACCCAAGATCCATATCCACTAAGAGAAGAGCACGAGAATGAGTATTTTGTCCTTCATTACTGAAACACATTGATAAAGTACTTTCTTCTTGTTCAGTATGCAATATTATACCATGACCCCCCAAAACGTGCACGCTGATTGGCCAGCGTGCCCGTTGTAAATCGAGTTATACTAATGGAAAAAGGTCCGGTCGCCCGGACTTTTCCATTAGTATAACTTCTTTTTACATTGTTCCCGCTATGTTAAATGGGTTTAACATAGCGAGACAGTTTAAAATAAGCAACGAGATCGTTGCTTATTTTAAAGCGTCTCGCTATGTTAAACCCAATTAACATAGCGAGACAGTGTTTAAAATCAACGAGAAAGCAAGATCTCCGTTGCTTTTTTTCGCTATGTTAAATGAGTTTAACATAGCGAGAGTTTAAAATAAGCAACGGAGATGTCCGCTGCTTATTTTAAAACTGTCTCGCTGTGTTAAACTCATTTAACATAGCGAGATACTAAAAAGCAACGGAGATCTTGCTTTCTCCGCTGTTTTTGCTACAGCTCTGATGTACTGCAGGCGCAGTACATCAGAACTGCCGGATGCCAGGCATCTGGAAGGGCAGTAAACAGGCATTATACTATGCCATTATTTAAGAAAAGTAATAGTTTCTTTTCTTAAATAATGTCATGGTATAATAGCAATAACCCACTTCTGGGTGTGGGTAATGCTAAATTTACCAACGGTTGGCTTTGTTAAATTTAGCATTACCCACACCCAGGCGTGGGTTATTGCTATAGTACTAAACCGCATCTGTAAAAAGAACCACTTCAGCTAAGTCCAGTTCCTGAATTACCTTGGTCTGCTGTAGCAACTGATATCTTTGAGTGGAACAATCAACACTACTTAGTTTTGGTAGACTCTTATTGGAAGTGGTTTGAGATTGATCTACTACCTAATGTAATTTCCACTGCTGTTATTACTAAGCTGAAACTTCATTTCTCAGTTCATGGTAGTCCACACAAACGTTTTTCTGACAATGGTACTCAGTTTACTAGCCAGTTGTTTCAGAAATTTGCAAAAGAATGGGACTTTGTACATTTCACTAGTAGTCCTGAATATCCTCAGTCCAATGGTCTAGCTGATCGACAGTACAGAATACAGAGTATAGTACAGAGTGCAAAGTAATTACTTGAAAGATCAAAGCATGACAATACTGATGTGCTCTTGAGTTTGCTTAATCTCAGAAACATACCCTGTGATGATATTCTTGGTTCATCTGCTCAAAGACTACTTTCCAGGCAAACTAGAACTACGCTGCCTATTTCTTCCAGTTTGTTGCAGACTAAACCTAACAAAATAAAACCATCAAGGCCAAATTGTTTAAGAAACGTAATATCCAGAAATCTAGTTACAACAGATCGAGCAGATTACATTGTATTACATTACAGATCCATTGAGGGAAGGAGAGATGGTACGAATCCAAACAATAAAAGGATTTGATCGAATAGGAAAAATTACAGAGATCTGTGCTGAGCCAAGATCTTACTTGGTAAACTCTGAAGGTATAGAGTATGGGAGGAACTACAGACATCTTCTTCCTGTACCAAAATCATCATCATTATCATTGCAATCACAACATTGTTTCTGTGATGCAGGTCCTAAGTCTAAGAGTGAATCAGATACTGTCTCCAGACCACAATGTGTTCAAAATTCTGATTCCATTCCAAAAAATGATTCAAACATTCCACACGTTAATCATTTTACAGCTAAAGCTAATTCCCAGTTTTATGTCACGCAATATGGACAAGTATCTAAGCTTAGTGTGAAATACGCAGCAACATGGACTTGATTGTATATACCTGTATATATAATATTGTATAATGCATGACTAAAGATTACCCGTGATTTCTGCATGCCAAATAGTCTGATAACAATTGTCTGATCTATTTCTCAAAGATGGAGGATGTAGATCAGAGCATAATGTGTGCATGCTATATTTTTAAAAAGCATGTGAGGCTGTATGTGCACATATAATTTGCAGACGTGCACTCCCTTGTTCCATTTTGAAGGAGCAGCCAGAGAAAGAGTATGTATGATCATATTTGTTAGTTTGTATATAAGTCCCTTAAGTTAAAGTCATTAGTCTTGAATAGTAATGTGTTTGTATACAATAAAGCTGCTTTAACAGAACCCACAAAGACTCTTCTATTGCATCAAAGATAGGAGAGCGACAAGAATAAATGACATTTTATATTAAAAAAGTTGCCTTGCATTATATGAAACAAAAATATTTTATTGGTGTAGGGACTGTAATTCTCTTTTTAAACATGTTCCTTGTGGATTTGGATTTTTTTGCTATATAGAGAACAAAAAAAGGGGGAGGTATTGGCAGGAGTAGTGAACTTTTAATTTGTTTCACAAACTTTGAATTTGCAAAGCCAGATGACAGGTACATCTATGTGTTATCTCCGCAAGGTTCACAGAAGATAAAATCTCACTTTATTTCTCCCTTATTATGCCCATCATTGTACATAATGCACCCTTTGGTATGCACCTCACTAAGTCCCTAAACCATCTTGAAAGACCTCATTGTTTCCTCACCAAGCAGATTTCAGGTCTTGGTAGTCTTAGTTGCTGTGTGAGACTGAAAGCTCTGTCCCTCTCCTCACTGTCATACAGTTCCCTAAGGCGATCACTGCTTAACCTTCTCTGCTGTAATCAAACTCATGTTCTGTAAACTGATTCACCTAAATAGAACCATTGGTAAAGCGAACACCAACCATAGCAACCTAAACCTATAATATGACATCGGCCAACAATACCAGAAGGTGTGACAGGTACCCAAGCCAGGAAGACATCTGTGATGTAGTTTCTGTCCACAAATTCAGTCCAGCCAGTGACCCAGGCAGGTAGAGACTGATTAGCCCCACCACCTGATATGTAAGGTAATAACAAATATCATCACGGAATTCATAAATAAAGACCTTGTCAAGCTTAAATGATTTGAACCAGACCAATCTGGTTTTATGAAAGGCAGATCTTACCAACATACCCTGACTGACTTGTTTGAAAGCATCACTGAGGCACTAGTTGAAGACATGTCAATACACTCTGCTTAGCAAGACTGGGCTTAAGGCATTGACACTGTTTCACACTGTAGAATCATTCATAAACTGACCAATTCTGGGTCTATTTCTCTTTGACTTAGACTACCTCACATTAAGGCTGATGTCAAGTTTCTCTGGATGAAAATTGGTCAATGGTTAAAAATCTTGCAGCTATCAAAAACTCACCACATGACTCACATATCTTTTGAGAATGCCTTACCCAAACAAATTCATGGTGTCTAGGACACAGACTAAAAGCACAGTGCTGCAATATAGCATTGCACTCTTCGGGAAACAGGAATACCCCTGCAACTAAATACCCCTGCAACTGTCCCATTAATGACCCTCTCAAAACTGATACTGTCATCAGAGATTTGGACATATTCGTGGACAACAAACTCTCATTCAACCACCACTTAACTGTAGTTAGAAAACCCTTTTACCTAGCCCAGTTACTTACAAAAGGAATGTCTTATCCTCAAGGTCCAAAGAGGTTATATTCCCCAACTACTAGACTCTTATGAGACTCATAATCTAAACCCACTTTGCTATGTACCTATCCAAGCACATAGCTCAACTAGAAAAAAATATAAGATTTTCAAAAAAAAATCAGGTTATGAGCTACCCAAGCTACACAGAATGTCAAAATGCAAACTTATTTTACATTGTCTCTTATTAACTTCTTTATGATGATTTCTCCTTTCCTACAAGGTAGCAAATGACCCTGAACTTCAACATCTTTGTAAAACAGCAGATGCCACAGATAACCCCTCTAGGGATCTAAATCTATACCATAGTGTAAATGGGACCTGTTGAAGAGATTTGTTTCATTCCCAAAGGGTTCCCTACCTCGTGAATGAGCTCTCACTCCACATCAGACAAAGCAAATCCTTTCTGTCTGTCATTGTAATTTTGACAGCTGTATGGGTTACTGTAAATTCACCCCAAGTCAGACTGACTTTATAGACAGGACATGAAATAAATTGCAGTGGCTAGACTACAAAGCATCTTTCGATCAATTGCCTATTATGAGATAAAGAACTAAGAAACTGTGCCAGCTGAGTAGGCATGTGAGTACAGACTCATGATACACTGCAAAAACCTTAGCACATACATGCTCTGCACATGTGTAGTACATAAATAAGTCATCCCATAGATGCTAAAATAGACATAGGAGAAAAGAAGCATCTCCATACAATGTCATTTTTGTAAAAATGAATGATTTTATATATATATATATATATATATATATATATATATATATATATATATATAAGCAGCTCTGTTGTATGATAGCAATATATCATGTTTAAATCTGGGTAATGCAGATTTATCCATTGGTGCATTTGTTTGGTCACTTGGTTTTTGTCCTTGTGAGCAAACTAGACCTACCATGGCTAAACCCTACAATACTGACATGTAAACACTGCATATTGCTTAAGTGTTTCAGAAATAAACACATAAACCCATATACAGTCCTCTAATACTGTAGTACTGATAGCAGCTACTAACTGATAGAAGGAATCTTATCTAATTTACTTAGATTATTTATTGATAAGATATCCTGGTCACTTTCAATCTTCTTATAATCCAGAAAATGCATGTTAACACAAGAACTTTTATTCTAGTAACTTTCTAAGTTTATAAGAGCAATATTTAAAATTTGTCCCTGTTTTTGGTGCTTTGTCTGCCATTGTTTTTGGCTTTGTCCAGATGTTTTTGTTTTAAGATGTTGAGTGCTATGCATCCATGCATCTGATTCACTCAATGCTAAGAATGCTGGGTATCCAGCACCATCCTTGCATCAACACTGTTAGGGCTGTTCTTGGTGTGGGAGCCCTCTGTCTTTGAAGCATTGACACAAATCTCTATTTCTGTGTAATCCAGATCCTTAATTTCATGGCATCCCTCCTTGGTGCTACTTACGATTGCTCTGGCAGAAACAAACACAGCTCCAGGTCAGGGATCTCTGAAGCCAATTGATTTAATGATGCTTTTGAGGCTATTGACAGGATTAATAGCCTCTCCTTCCAGACAACAGAAAGACCTTCCATTTGTATCATCTCCAGCCGCTGACATCTACTTCTCAGTTCTTCAGACTGTTCATCATGAGTCCCTGGGACAGGGAAAAACAGAAAGTCTCGAGGAACCAATACAAGTTCATTCAGATTCTTCAGGAGATTTGGATCAGCCACCACCAATGATCCTCAATATGTGGATTTGCAAAAGGAGGCATGTGGACTTCAGTTTGGAGTCTTTGACATCAGTAACTGACATGAATAAGCAAGAGGGCTCCCCACAGTCCCCCTCCTTTGGCAAGATTTTTGAATTGACGAGACAGAAGGGATCTTGGCAAACTGATCGACCCTCTCAGGACAAGGGGGTGCTTTTTGAGGCTTACCATTCTGTGCCATCTATCTCTTGGATGGTCCTTACTGCTGACTGCCATATTAATTTGTCTCCAAAGAGGGCATGGCAAGAACCAGACATGACAGAGGTGATTCCACATTAATATGATAAAAATTCTGTATCCACCTAAAGATAGGCAGCACTGTTCTAAATTTGTTTTGGTAGACTACATGATTGTCACAGCAGCCAGCAGAAGAGAGTTGATCAGTGAAATAGCTGATGTTCATCTGCCTAATGGTGAGTTTAGAGTACTGGACAGAATGGGGAAGTATGCTTACATTGTGGAACATTTGCCCTGAATGAGTTAAATAGCATGACACATTATACACACATCCACAAAGATCAAAAAGAACAGGCTTTAGACTCTTTGTGCAAACCATGCACTGCAGAAGCAAAGAAACAACTACTTTGGGTTGTATGCTGAATGTTAACAATCTCTCAATGCTGTTATTACATAATGCAGCTAAAGAAGCAGCCAGAATGGCAGGAGCAGGCATCATCCTAGGATAGCATGCTTGGCTTTGCCTTTGCAATTTTGTGGATTTAAAGCATCCTTCACCAGCACTCCATCTGATTATTCTGCATTATCTGGACCTGTGGTGAAAGAAAGACTGATGAAGTGTATAGAAGACGCAATACGCTAACCACTACAAGTGTTAAATCTGAGACTTCTTAAAGATCCTTTAACAAAAATCATAAGGGAGTCCAAATTTCTATGGTTTAGGAAACCCCAGCATCAATTATTTGATTCCTCCTTGGACAGGGGTGGCCATGCTGAGGTGGTACCTTTAGTAGATACTAACCATGATGTTGTGGAGGTTTGTAAAGCCAGGGATTTCAGGGATCTTTTTCTGGCAGACAGACCCAATGTCCCTGAAAGCTTATCAGCGGTCCACCTCTGGAAGCAGTCAGTGGTCATTTATCACTCCGTTCATCTGTGAGGAAGGTCATCACTCAGGACAAATGGGTGTGGGTGCAAGAAATAATATCCAGAGGCTATATTATTTCTATTTCCCATCTACCCTCCTCAACTACAGCCTCTCCCAGATGTTCTAGCCCAGAAGCTCAATGCAGCAAAAGAGGTCTTGGACCTCTTAGCAAAGAAAGTACTACAAAAGAGATCCCACCAGATTAAACATGGTAAGAAATCTGTTACAGATACTTTTAATTAACCATAGAAGAACAGGGAACTCAGGCAAATTCTGGATCTTAGTGGCCTAAATTTATCTGTGAAAAAGACTCAATTTGGAATGGTCATGGTGCAAGTGATTTCATCCTATCTGAAGGCAATCACCTGAACATACCTGACAGACCTTCTGGATGCCTACCTCTACATAAAGATTGCCAAGATGTCCAGAAGGTCTGTTCTCTTATGACTACATGCCAAATATTTTTCAGTTCAGAGAACTGCCCTTTGGTTTCACCACAGGTCCTGGGTGTTCAACAAGTGCATGGCAGTAGTCAAAGATGAGGGATCCACGTATTCCCAAACCTAGATGATTGGCTCCTTGGTGCAGCAACCGGAGAGTCCCTATTATCAGCCAGAGATTACTTTTTACAGCTCTTTTAGTATTTATGTAAATCACAAAAAATCATGTTTTCAATCTATGTAAGAAATTACCTTCATCGGTTGCCATCTAGATACAAAAACTTGCACAGTCAGTCTTTCCCTAGACAGAAATTCATCCTTGGCTTGACACCTATGTCTCTAAGGGACATGGACAGCCTGTAAATGGTTTCTCTCCCAAGCCCCTGCTTGTAAATGTTTCATCTCCCAAAGCCATGCTTATACTTATCAAGGGTACCAGAACTTGTCAGATATTTGGGATGCATGGCTAGGCTTAAAAAGGCCCTTGTGGTCGTTAGCCTAGTAAACATATATGAACCTATGGACCTATGAATCATCAAAGCTGCAAGTCAAGCACTTTTACAAAAAATACACTCCACCAGCATTGCTGTTTTTCAGAGTCTCAGGTCTGATGGCTTTTTCAGTTGTCATAGTTACTGACATACTTTCACATGAGGATAATGCAATGGATGCTGTCTACCCAGTGGCTTGAACTATTCAATTACCCAACAGCACTAGTTTGCATATCTCACCTCTGCAATCTTCAACTAAGGTGGTGGTTGACATTTCCAACTGCTTCTGTGGATTAACCCTTTGTATACAACTTCCATAGATGATAGTAACCAAGGATACCTCCTGTCTGGGATGGGGAGGCATTGTAAGGAGAGAGCGGTCTGACAAGTTTGGACACAGGCAGAGGCCAATATACACATCAACATTCTGAAGATGAGGGATAATTACTAGCATTGCAGGAATTTCAAAACCTCCACCTCTGAGAGTGATAGCCATTTAATCAGACAATATGCCTGTAGTAAGGTACATCGATATTTGTGCCAGAACAAAATCGTTCCCCTTTTGCAGAGAGGCCATGAGAGTTTTGCAGTTGGAATAGATTTGCATTGCTTTTTGACTGCAATGTGTATTCGAGGAAAAGTCAGCTGTTTAGTGGATAGGCACATTAGACCTCAACCAAAGTCTCATGACTAGTCCAGCAATCCTTAAGTAGCTCAGCAAATCTTCAGCTACTAGAGTCAACCTAGCTATTATTCCAATATGGTACTTGCCTTCTGGGAAGAAACAATGTCCTTACAGATGCTAACCTTTGGTGTCCACAGCTATTCCACTATGCCCGTTTTGTGGATGAGATTTTTATCTTGTGGCAGGGTGATCATGAACAATTGGCAGTGTTTACAGAGTTCTTAAACTCAAGTACCACTTTTTCGAAATTTAAGGTTAAGTCCTCCAGAGAAGTGATTGATTTCCTAGACGTTGAATTATCTTTACATCAAGATATGGGACTTAATATCAACTTGTATAGAAAAGGAACATGGAATAATCGTTATCTACATCGTAACAGCATGCATCCGAATCACATATTTAAGATTATAATGGAGAATCAGGTACTTCGGATCTCTAGACTTTGTACTGATGATACCTGTTTCAATCGAGTGTCTTCAGCTCGAGGAGAATCTACAAGACATAGGCTATAAAGTGCAAGATCTAAGAATTAAATCTGACTGTAATGAAATAAGAGAAGGGAAAGGTAAACCATTTTATAAAAGAAAGGAACCCTTCCGCAATAATGCCAATAACACAAAAGAGAGGAACAACACTTTGAATTGTGCACTTACATACTGCACAGATAACAAAGAGATTTGTGATATTATAGGTTCATAGGTTGGTACTAGGCTATTGGCCCTAGGGCCTATACAAGCCTAGCCATAACAATTCCCTGGATATTTCTTCCCACAATATTTAGTTCCCTGGACCCCTGTCTAGCAGGGCGACTGACATGATCCCCATGGTGAATTTCTTATCTCCCATCCAATCGTCAAGGTTCCTTTTGAAGAGGGCCAAGGAGGCGCTCTGCTTGGCATGTATGGGCAGTCTATTCCAGAGTATGGGGAGTCTATGGGTCAGGAACCTATCCCTCCAGCATGTTTTGCTCATTGTGATGACATTGTTTAGATCCCTGGAGTGTGTGATCCAGAGGTTTTGGCAGATACTTACGGAAGATGATAAAATAAAGCACATAGTAGGTGAGCATCCGAGGTTCACTTTTAAAAACAAGAAAATATTAAAAGACTGATTTGTAATAAAGATGGATTTAGCTCCAACAGGACAGGAAAGGGACATTTAAATGTACAAGATGCAAAGCCTGCCCACTCATTGATAGTAGCAACACTTTTACACATCCTAAATCGAAGAAAAAATATGTATTCAAAGTGTATGCAAACTGTAATTGTCAACATTTATGCTATCTCGTGATGTGCTGCCATTGTGAAGCTTTTTACATTGACAAGACTGATCAGCGCTTGAAAGATAGAATACTTTGTCATCTTAGGGATATTCGCAACTTAGATCTTAAGAATGTACTTGCCATGCATATTTCTGTACAACCTACATATAGATTTATTTTTAAAGTGGTTCAATGTGTATTCTATACTGTTAGGGAAGGAGACATTACCAGCCACACTGAGCTCTGTGAAACTAGCTGCATTGTGAACCTGAGGGCTGATCGGCCACCTGGGCTGAACAGCATAGTACCACTCAAGCCGATCCTTAAGAATAGGAGAGTATCCATTGGTGCAAGCTAGGAGGCTGGTCCTCAGCAAACCAGCCATTGGTTAATTTTTTTAATTGGATAATGGATAGACGTGTCTCTGATCCTAGCCCTCATTGGTTAGTTCTCACTTTTACTCTAGGAGGAGAGCAGGAGGAAATCATGATCTGAAGAAGGCTTATTGCCGAAAGTGCTTATCTGTTGTTACACCGCTCCATGCTAAAGTTTGACTGTGGTTGTTTTTATTATTACTGTTTCTATTAAAAGTTTGTTTTAAAAGTTTTTAAAGAAGTTCTTCAGAAGAGTGCAATTAAAGCCATGGAGGTGTACCGAAGATTGCTTTTCATAGCTATTAGGTAGAGGAGTTATGATAGGGAATAAAGATAGTTATGAGACCTGTGATTATAACATGTTCAATGATAACACCAATACTATAGACTGTGTAACTGTGACGATAAAAATAACCCTGGAACATATAACAGTTGTTGGAGTGTATAGGCCACCAAAGTCAAGTGCAGATGACCTAGAGGAATTCATACATTTCTTGTGTGAAACACAGGAGGGAAGATTAATATTAGCTGGGGACTTAAACTTACCAGAAACAGACTGTAATAATATTGATTCAACAATGTTAGTAAGGAAATCATTTACAACATATATTCAGGAACAACAACTGCTTCAGATTGTAAAAAATACCTACCAGGGGACAGAACATACTAGACATTGTGTTCCTAAAGAAATTACTGTTACATCAAGTCAAGTTTTACCACCATTGATGTGCAGTGATCATGGGGTTATAAAGGTTAATTTGTTGCTATATAATTCTACCAAACTGAAATCTGAACCAACACACAGAAAGATAATTACAGATTATATGGAAGGAAAACAGTCACTATGTAAAACTAACTGGAGTGAGCTCTTCAGTGGAAAAACTGCAGATGGAATGTACAATGTTTTGAAAAATAAATTGTTTGAGTGCAAAAAATCAAAAATGTTTAACATCAAGATCTAGGTATACAACATCAGGGGGATATATTTCCATAAGAACAAGATATCTGATTAAGGTGAGAGACAGAAAATATAAGAAATGGAAGAGAGGTCGAACTACAACTTTGAAAACTGAAATAAGCTGGACAAACAGATTAAGCATAGTGTGAGACAAGATCAAGAAAATTTTGAAGAAAATTTATATAAAGATATTGAGCATAACAAGAAACCTTTTCACAGATACTTAAGATGTAGAAGGAGTAAAGACACACAACTTGATAAACTATGTGCAGATTCTGAAATTTATTCTCAGACACAACAGATTATAGATATATTTACAAAATCGTATGCAAAACAGTTTGGCTCCACAAAAAGGGTGATAGGTTGTCCTAGTGACATCCAGGTAACTGCAGAAGCTGGAAACAAATTAGATTATATTGAAAAAGAGCTGCTCAAACTGGATCCAAACAAAGCACAGGAAGGAGATGGAATTAGTAACAATGACCTAATAACACTTAAGCAAGAACTTACACTACCGTTGTATCAATTATTCACTAGGTCATATAAATATGGGGAGATTCCTCAAGATTGGAGACATGCGCTTTTTAAACATGTCGTTAAGGGAAAGGGGAGTCGGACAAACCCTGAGTCTTCTAGACCCTTAAGTCTACTTTCATGTTGCAGAAAAATAATAGAGAAGGTAATATTGGATAAGTTATTGTCAGAACTGGATAGGTTGGGACTTGAAATCATATATCAGCATGCATATGTTGAAAATAGATCTATTACCACCTGTAACATGATGTTCTATAACAATATAATAACAGCTAATGAAAAATTGTGCTGTGATGTAATTTATATAGATTTAACTTCAACATTTCATAAAGTCATACACAAAACACTGATCAATAAACAAGTACTACTGGTATTGATGCACTCTTGATAAGATGGCTAGCTTCAGGGCTTACAAATAGGACATGGCAAGTATCAAACAGCAAAAGGACAGGTGAAATCCTTGGTTACAGTCAGGGTGTCCCACAGAGCTATGTCCTAGGTCCTTAGTTGTTTAGATTGTATCTTTCAGACCTAACATTTTCATTTGCGGTGTTCTACAGTCTTTATGTAGATGACTATAAACTGGGTAAACTGATTACATGTGTTACAGGTAAGGCATCTCTGCAAAAAAACTTGACTAAATTGACCATTTGGGCACAGGAGAATAATATGCTGATAAATACATCAAAAACTAAGCATATAAGATTTGGGAGACATAAACTGAAAGGTGAATATTTAATACAGCACACAGTGATTGAAACTGTAGACTTGTTTAAGGACCTGTGTATATGGGTAGATTTAGCTATAAGTTTTTCTAATCATATTAACCAATTGGTTAATGATAGATGTTAAGTTGTCTATCTCGCCTTCATTCTTGCTGGATGGGTTCGGAGCCGACCTCGGCTCCGACTTGGCCACTCTAAAAGCTCGAGAGTTGGTTCCACCGGCTCGAGGCTCCCCTTATATCCCACAATGCTAGGCGAGAGTTACCTCAGATCTCGTTTGCCGCTACAGCTATCGAGGTGTTGGTTTTCTACCGGTTCTTGGTAAGTGACTTTTCTTGTGTAGTTAGTCTATTAAAACCCCTTTAATTTTAATATTTTTACTTATTTCCCTTAGTTTAGAGAAATTCTTATCCCTTTTCTTAAAAATTCCTGTTTTTTTCCCCTCAAGAACTTTAAGTTCTTCCCTTGGGCCTATAGGCCTTTTTCTTTCCCTAGTGGAGAGTGTGTGTTATTTTTCTTTAAAAACCTAGTTAGTGGTTTATTATTTTTTAAACTAGACAGGGTGTAATTAGTGTGTTTGTGACTGTGTGTGTGATTACATCTGTAGATATGTCTAAAGAAGCAAAGGTCTCCGGATTCAAGAAGTGTGATGCGTGCTGTCAGAAAATGTCTCTGACAGACGCTCACACTTCTTGTGTCTACTGTCTGGGACCTTTGCACCTGCAGGACTCCTGTGCTGTGTGCCATGGCTTCAGCCCCAGGGTCCTGCAGGAAAGAAAAAATAAATTAATTTTAAGGGGCTTACTCAAGCCAGAGGATTCCCTTTCTGTATCTACAGGAAGCCCTCTAAGGCATCTAGGTCTCGGCTCCGACAACTGAGCCGAGACCTAAGGTTTCAAACCTCTATCTACATCGGCTCCAGCTGGAGCCGATGAGTCTCAGTCCACAGTTTCTGTGGTTCCTCGCTCGGCTGGAGCCGAGGTATTAGAAATTCCCTGTCGGCTCCGACCAGACCTTCGGAGCCGACAACTAGGAAGAGGTCCAGGTCACCATCTCTTGGCTCCGTTCATTCGGCTCCAGGATCTCCCCTGCTGTCTGAACGGAGCCAAAGATCTCACTCCTCTAGGTCATCGAGGCTGTCGGATCATGACCTTCAGAGGGTAGTGAGTCGACTTCTTAAGTCCGAGGCACTGGCCCAGATGCTTCAGAGCCCGACTCATCAGTCGATGCCTGCCCCGTCCATCAATATATTCCTCCTTCGACTCTCTTGAGCTCGAGCCGGGTCGCCGGAACCGAGACTGTGATAGCATCGGAGCCGATACAAATGTCTTCAGCTCCATCGGCTCCGATTTCTTCCTTGGAAGAATCTCGGCGCCGACTTCCTCGTCGGCTCGAGGGGGTGAGTGGCATCGACCCTTGTCCGACCCCCTCTCCCTCTCGGTGCTTCGGCTGGTGAGTTCGGCTCGACATCGGCCTCGAGCCATCACTGTCGGTGCCGAGGGGTTCTTAGCTTCTCGGAGCGGGACCTCTGGCTTTGCCTGACAGGGGTGCATTCGAGGTCATGCGGAGTGTGTTAGAGCCTGGCTCTACTCCACAGTCGGCTCCGTCCGCCTCCCTCTACGGTGCCTCAGGTCAAGTCGACTCACTCCCTCATCCCGGACCGCAGAGAGCCAGCTCCTCAGGAACCCCTGTGGGATTTCATCCTCTTCCGAGGCCTCTCCTGATTTGGCAGAAGAGCCCCTCGAAGAGGAAGTGTAAGAGGAAACACATTGACTCACCTGAGTCCATCACGCCTGACACAGATTTGATGATTCTGAGGGTTCCCCGTGCCCCTTCTGAAGATGTCTCATTTGCAGACATTCTAGAGATCCTGAAGCAGAGGGAAATTGGCCAGCCCTCAACCCTTCGGAGGATGAATCTGTGTATCTTGTGATGTTTGGCTCTCGCCCTTCCACCTCCTGGGTGTCCCCCTTGACCCCCATGCAGGTGGTTGCTAAGAAGGCATGGACGGCTCCTGATTCAGTGGACCCCACTCCCAGGAGACCCTCCAAGTTCATAACGGCCCCAGCAGACAAACAGTCCTTAACAAAAGGAGTTTCTGTGGATGCTATGGTGGTAGCTGCTGCCACTAAGAAGGAGCTAGCTGATCCTTCAGTACCTGTCCATCCACCTAACAAGGAATCTAGGTCCATGGACAGGTACGGAAGCGGATGTTCTCGCCAGCGACATTTACCATGCTCGCTGAACTACCTGTGCCATTTTACTCGCCTTCAAAGGGACTTGATCAAGGAAGCGAGTGAAATGTTAGGACCCTACAGCTGCGGGTTTTCAAGATGAGATGAACACGCAGCTGGCTACCCTTAACTCCATAACCAACTCCTCCATGCGCCTTCTTTCTTACGCGGCTGATGGAGCGAGTAGAGCCGCAGGGACAGGTGTGGCCTTACGTAGGCATGCCTGGATGCGGCTATGCAATTTATGGACCTTTCAAGACGTCTTTCACTAACTCCCCGCTTGATGGATCATCTCTTTGGTCCTCAAGTGAAAGAAACCTTGACTAGGTGCGAAACTGATGGCAAGACCCTTTCTGCCGCCGGAGTCCGCTTTTTCTACTCCTTCTAGGCCTTACCCCAAAGGCCAGAAAGGTGGAAAGATGTGGTTCCGTAAACAATCTCAAGGGACTTCGCCTGATGCACAGAGTCGCTTCTCGCCAGAGGCAGAGGCAGGAATAACAATGGTAGACGCCGCCTCTAGGGGCAGGGGGTCCGCAGAACCAGGGCAATCGGGAAGCCTTCCCTGACAAGCCCTTTCAGCATCCCTGAGGTGTTGCCCGACTGCCCACCTTCGGAGGCAGTCGGGGGAAGATTGTCACTGTACCCAGAAGCCTGGCTATCCCTGACTCAAGACAAATGGGTACAGTCCATCATTTCAAGGCTATTCTATCCCCTTTCTTCGCATTCCAAATCAATCAAAAAAATCCCTTCCAGATGTTCCACCTGCTCAAAGGGATCTAGCGGTTTTGGAGATTTCAAAACTGCTTGCAAAAAGAGCAATTCAGCCAGTTCCAGCAGACCAGCAAGGATCCGGAATCTACTCAAGGTTCTTTTAGTTCCAAAGAAAACAGGGACTGGAGACCAATTTTGGATCTCAGTATATTGAACAGATCAGTCAAGAAAACAAGATTTCGATGGTCACGCTGCAATCCATCCTTCCCCTTTTGGGCAAAGGAAACTGATGTGCTCTATAGACCTTCAGGATGCGTACTATCACATAAAATGAACAGACGCCCAGAAGATTCCTCCGCTTCAGGCTGGGAACCAGTCATTTTCAGTTCAGGGCCCTGCCCTTTGGTCTCACCACTGCCCCCGGTGTTTACCAAATGCATGGCAGTGGTAGCTTCTCACCTGAGACGACAAGGATTCCAGGTGTTTCCATATTTGGACAACTGGCTCCTCACAGCTCCCACCAAGCATCTCCTTCTGATGGCCAGGGATTACACTTTTCGCATTTGTCAAAAGTTAGGCATTTCAATAAATTGCGAAAAGTCTGTTTTGTCGCCTTGTCGCTATTACTTTCATAGGCGCAAATCTAGACACAGTAAACATGTTCATGTAGGCTAACACATCAGAGAATAACAGACATTCACAAACTGGTCTCACTCCTTTTCAACAACAACAGAATCAAAGCCAGGTTAGTTCTGAAAGTGTTGGGAATTATGGCGGCGCCATACCTCTGCTTCCATTAGCCAGATTCCACATGCGGATCCTTCAATGGATGCTCTTTACTCAATGGTCATACCAGCAACTTCCAATGTCTCACACCATTATGATCACGTAAGCGTGCAAAAATCATCTCATGTGGTGGATGTCTTCCCTCAGCTCTTGTTGGGAAGACCCTTTGTTCCACCCTCCGGTTGCTACTCTGACAACGGATGCCTCCCTGATCGGGGGGGGGGGGCATTATCAGGGCAGGACGGTCCAGGGCACATGGCAACCAAATGAATGCCACTTGCACATAAATGTTCTGGAGATGAGAGCAGTGCTTTTAGCGTTGCAAGCCCTTCAAGACTCTCTTCCCTTGGGAACGATTGCAATCCAGACAGACAATATGTCTGTAGTGTGGTACATCAACAAACAAGGCGGAACCAGCTCATACCCCTGTGTCGAGAAGCACTCAGATTGTGGCAATGGGCGATTTCTTCTCAGCGGTTTCTGATAGCAACGACATCCCGGAAGTCCAATCAAATTGCGGACAAGTTGAGCAGAGCTATCCTCATGCCTCACGAGTGGTCTCTGAAAGACTCTGTTGTGAGAGAAATTTTCCTCAAGTGGGGTCAGCCTTGCTGCGATCTTTTTGCTACTCCCCAAAACAGCAAGTGCAGAGAATATTTCACTCTATTCCCTTTACCAGGCCAACCCAGCAGAGACGCTCTAGTCCAAGTTTGGCCCCGGGACTTCTGTATGCATTTCCTCCCTTCCCACTAATCTCTCAAGTGATACAGAAAGCTATCGCTCAGAAGGCCTCATTGATCCTCATTGCTCCTTACTGGCCTAGACAGGTGTGGTTCCCCTTTCTACATCGATTTCTATTGGAGCGACCGTGGAATCTGGACCTAGTTCCAGATCTTTTGATCCATCAGTCGGGTCAGTTTCATCGCTCCCTCCCCTCTCTGAACCTCACTGCTTGGTTCCTCCAGTTCCAACCCTAGCCAGGCTTCCTCAATTATCTCACCGCTCGAGATATTTTGATAGCTTCCCATAAATCTTCCACTCGGAAGATTTATTTGAGTAAGTGGAAACGTTTCACATATTGGGCTCAAGGAAAGGACACAGATCCTTTCACTGCTTCCATCCAATTAGTCCTTGAATTTCTAGCTGAACTCTTCCATGCAGGTTCATCTCCCTCTACTCTTAAAGTTCAATTGGCAGCTATTTCTAACTTTCATGTGGGTATTTCTGAATCTGCCTTAATGTCCCACAAGCTTTGCAAAGTTTTTGAAAGGAGTTTTTCTTCTCAGACCTCCTATAAGAAATCCTCCTTCTCCTTGGGACCTAAATTTGGTACTTGCTTCTTTGATTCTTCCCCCTTTCGAACCTGCAGTCTCCTGTTCTTTAAAATTGCTATCATGGAAGACTCTTTTTCTGGTAGCTATTACTTCAGCTAGAAGAGTTTCAGAGCTTCAAGCACTCAGCTGTCGACCTCCTTATCTATTGTTTCATAAGGACAGAGTATCCTTACGAACTAACCCGTCCTTTTTGCCTAAGGTGGTCTCGACACAAATCTAAATCAAAACATTGACCTCCCTGTCTTTTTTCCAGAATATTCCAATAGGTCTGAACAAAAATTACACTGCCTGGATGTTCATCGTCAGTTGAGGTACTACTTGGATAGAACAAAACAATTCAGAAAATCTGATCAGCTGTTTGTCTCCTATGAAAGCAGAAAGGGACTTGCAGTTTCAAAGGTATCATTATCCAGATGGCTAACATCTTTGATTTCCCTTGTATATGAAATTAGACACCAAAAACTGCCTAATAAACCTAAGGCCCATTCCACCAGAGCTTTGGCTACTTCTTTAGCCTTCCAAGACAGACTGCCTATTGACACCATTTGTGCAGCGGCTACTTGAGCTACTCCTCACACTTTCATTTCTCATTATAAGTTGGACTTAGCTTCTAGGCATAGAGCTAACTTTGGTTCCACTGTTCTCAGGAGTCTGTTCCGTTAGGCCACCCGGGACAAGGTGCTAGGGACGCTGTCCCATCCAGCAAGAATGAAGGCGAGATAGACAACTTAACATATAGAAGTTATGTTCTTACCATAACGCTCCATGTTAGTTGTCTTCTTCTCGCCTTCTTCTTAAGGCCCCACCCACCTTCCCCCTGGCCTGGACAGACCTAGAGGAGTTGTGATTGTGACCTCTCTTTCTACCACCTCTTTCTTAGGCATATGCTGTTGTGCATATTTCCTGGTTCAGGATGTAGGTCACCCTTCTTTCTTCCTGTTGTTAGAGGTGGACTCTGTTTAGAGTTATTCTGTTACTATTATAAGCTGGGGTTAGCTTACAAACGAGATCTGAGGTAACTCTCGCCTAGCATTGTGGGATATAAGGGGAGCCTCGAGCCGGTGGAACCAACTCTCGAGCTTTTAGAGGTTTGAGTCGGAGCCGAGGTCGGCTCCGAACCCATCCAGCAAGAAGAAGGCGAGAAGAAGACAACTAACATGGAACGTTATGGTAAGAACATAACTTCTATTTATAGAACTATAGTTGTTGTATAAAAAGATTTATACAGTTTAGGAAATCAAAAACGATGAAGTCATTGTTTGTTAGTTACAGTAGACCCAAACTTGAGTATGGAATAACAATATGGAAACCCTCTAAGAAAACAAGAAAGTAAACTGGAAAGAGTACAGTGGAAATATACCAAGGGCATCCATGGATGTGAAAATTTAAGTTATTATGAAAGACTAAAATATCTGAACATGTACAGTGTCTCTTACAGATATCTATGAAGAGATCTTATTCAGATATATAAGGCATATAGAGACTACGTCTGGGAATGTTTGGGGTTATCAAAAAGTACTAGAGAATCATCAGATAACCTGTGTAGAAGATTCTATAGGATTGAGAAGTGTACTAATTGGTTCTCTGGCAGAATAGTTGATGCATGGATCAGACTACCAAATTACATTAAAGCAAGTGCTAGTTTAAATATTTTTAAGAACAGCCTGGACAATTATTATGGGAACATGTGTTTTGGTATATTGGCAAACTAGAAGGGCAATAATGCCTGTGCTTGAAATATCTGTATGTATGTATGTAGCTATGATGTTTTTACATCCTCATCCAACACCAAATGCAGCAGATACTTCCCCATGATCCCTGCGAGGGTCTAACACTACCTGATGCTCTGGTCTGTCAGTGGCCCTCCAGATTTCTGTACGCCTTTCTTCCCATTCCCTTCATTTATAACCTTCTGCAGAAATCCACAGCATGTAGAGCTACAGTAATTCTCATTGCCCCACTCTGTTGCAAACAAATCTGATTTCATCTGCTCAGGCCTCATTTGAGGAAGCCCCCAGTGCATTGTAGATACACAACCAGTTCTTGTCTCTATCCTGTCTTGTCAGCCTAACCTTGACTTATAGAACTTAAAAGTTAAGCGAATGGTCTCTCCAGTTACCATGATGAGCAAAAAATCCTTCCTTCTCCCAGGCTGTACTTCACAAAAGCAATCTTCCTGTAAACTTTACAAGGGCAAATGGAAGCAATTCTTATTGTGCCTTACAGAACAAGATTTAGATCAATTTTTCTGCCTCGGTTCCAGAAGTCGACTATTTCTTTCAGCCGATATGACTCTGGCCCCACCTAACCTGTCATGAAAGTACAAATGGTGTTCATTTCAAATTCTCATTCTGGTTTCTAAGATTGCTCCCTGGCTTTGTACAAGTTCTGTAAAGCCTTTCTCACAGGTATATTTGTTTTGCATCACCCAACAAAAGACCTGACTCATTTCTTGGACCTCAGCTTTATCACAGAGGTTTTTAACTTAATCTCTTTTTGAGCCATCCTGTTCTGTGAACCTGATTTTTTTATTGTGGAAAATTTAGTTTTTGGATGGAATCACATCAACCAAGAGGAGTTCAATAATGCACAGATTTGTATCTGCCCCACCATACTTCGCATTGTAATCTGCCCCACCATACCTGGTCTTTCTGAGGGCCAACCCATTATTTATTCCAAAAGTAGCATCAGAAAGAAATGTGAGTCAGCCAGAACATTTACCTGCATTTCCTTAACCATTCTAGTACAGAATTGAGTTCATTACATACTTTAGCTGTAGATAGATAACTTAGATTCTACCTCCACAGAACCAGATCATTCAGAAAGGATGCTCAGTTATTCATATCCTTTGCATCGAACAGGATGAGCAAGAAAGCTTCTAAGGAAATGCCATCTAGATGACTTTCTAACTTCTTTATCTTTATGTACTCTTTCCCAAATAAAGCTTTGCCATCTAAACCAAGAGCTCCCTCTACCAGATCTATGTCAGTTTCCACTGTCTTTTAAAGAAATTCTGCTGTGGGTGAAGTTTGCACTCTAGCAGCACAGTTTATGATGTGCAACTTTGCCAAACATTGTAAACTGTTGTAATAATATTCAGAAATGTCCTATGATAATGCCACCTGAGAAGCTAGGTAGCTGGGGATTCTGTCCCAGCAGATGGATTGGACAGATGGATGAAACAGGAAGTGAAACTTAAGTATGTACTATAATGTTGGATCCTTTTCGTCCTAGTCTATGTGATATGATATCCCTCTCTCCTTCTCCAAGTCAAATTGTCAGCTTATTCCAGGGGGATCTGCAGACTAACTTGAAGCTCTTCCACCCTTTCAGTTATGATTATGACAGTTAGTTACCTGAATATGCCCTTTCTGCCTGGCAAACTCAGTCTGAGGTTAGTGAGAGCACAGGGAAAATATAGGAGGAAAAATCTGTAGAAGCTTGAAGTTAGGGGCACTTCCAGATGGCCAGACTGGATCAAACAAGGGGCTCATTTCCCCAGTAGTTGCATTGGGTGGAATAGGCTAAAAAGGATCCACCATTATGGTAATGACAAAACTTATGTTCATTGAAATATTTATAGCATATGAATAAATGTGCTTATTTGCATAATTAACACCAGAAAGATCACTAAAACTCCTCAAGCACAATAACTAACATTGCAACTGTAAACGACAGTTTTCTCCAATATCAACTTAGATTTCCCCTGTTGTTATAGTTTGTAAGTAAGCTAGTTTTTGAAGTATTGCATATCTTCAAACTTATCACTAGAAAACTAGGAATATTTCCATTAGAGTTCATTCTACGTGGAGAGTACCACTGTATTTTCTGTTTCCAATGAAGGCATTTCACATTATGCTCAGTTGGGTCTTCTTTAAATTATCAAAAAGCCACTTACCCAAAAATCAAAAAGATGAGAGAACTTCACTGAACATTTCATTTCCAGAACTCTTGGATCACAGCAATTTTACCCCAGATAACGAACCACTTGGCCACCAAGACACAAAAAACAAACCGAAGCAAGTCAAAGCCACCCAAGTGGGGGGATGCACCCCCACTCCCCGTAACTAAATATAACAACTCTGAGATAACACTCTAGTGGAGAAAAGGGCAAAGTTCATCATGGTGGCCAAGTGGTCACTCTCCAGGAGTAAAATTCTGGTGATTCGAGAGTTTGGGAAATTAAGTGTTCAAACAAAGTTGCCTAGTGTTTAGAAGTTCAGTGAAGTGGGTTTTCGATAATTACAGGTAGACCTCTCCACTGTAGTGTATCCAAGATTAGTTATCTTTGTGTCATCTTATTTCTTATACCTTAGCCTTTCATACACTGCCAACTATTAACTAGTAAGTTACCTAGCTGAGAAATCCACATTCAAAATTTGTCAAGAATCCATTAGGACAAGAAAGTAGGCAAAAGGAGCTATAGGTGTGAATGAGTTAAGAGAGAGTTAAGAAACTATTCTTAGATTGGCAATCGATATGACTACTTTTTTGACAGATCTTTTTCTGAATAGCTTGTATCGTATATAAACTGTTTACTTTAAAGTGTATATAGTTCTGTTGTTTTGAATTTCTGTTAAATATTTTTCATTTTTCATATACTTAAATATTGTGTGTTTTATGGTTTGAATTATTTTGTTGTTCTACATTATTGCTGTATATTTTGTAAAACTCTAATAAAATTAATAAAAAATATTGTGGTGAAAAGAAAAATCATGGCTGATATAATATTGGGCAAAATAAAGGGCCAAATTCATTAAGGTACTGTGACATGTACACCTCCATATACACATTGTGGTACCTTACCCCAATTCAGGACCCACTTTTACACACTGCTGCACAGTCCTCTAACGTGATGACATGAAGTGGAAGGTTTATAATAAGTTATTCCGGGGGGAGGCATATCCTAATTAGCCATGTGGACCCACCCCAGTATCACCTTCAGGAAGGCATCAACATGACCAAGCAATTGAAGAAATTTTTCAGCCATGTCAATTAGCAATAATATCCTCACCACATCTTGGTATTTAACATGTCCAAAAGGCTGTGTTTAACTGCCTAACATGAATGTGGTGGGGGGAATGACTAAACACCAGGGGATTACCCTTTAAAGTACCATAACTGCACTAATAGCAGTATGGGGATTGGGGTTGGAGGGATGCACTAAACACCAGAGATTACTCTTAAAGTACCACAGTGGAACCAATGGCGGTATGGGGATGGGGCAGTGGGGGGATGCACTAGACACCAGGGAATACACTTTAAAATGCTATAATGGCACTGACATCATAACAAGGATTGCAGAGTGTGAGGGTGATGCATTAGACCACCAGGGCCTAATAAATACATGCTGTAATGGCACTAAGTATTATGGGAAAGGGGAGATTAGGGGAGGGCAGATAGGGTAAGGACAGGTGCAGGGACTCTGATGTGTGTGTGTGTGTGTGTGTGTGTGTGTGTGTGTGTGTGTGTGTGTGTGTGTGTGTGTGTGTGTGTGTGTGTCTGTGTGTGTGTGTGTGTGTGTGTGTGTGTGTGTGTGTGTGTGTGTGTGTCTGTGGTGTGTGTGTGTCTGTGTTTCTGTGGTGTGTGTGTGTGTCTTTTGTGTGTGTGTGTGTGTGTGTGTGTGTGTCTGTGGTGTGTGCGTGTGTCTGTGGTGTGTGTGTGTGTGTGTGTGTGTGTGTGTGTGTGTGTGTGTGTGTGTGTATCTGTGTGTGTGTGTGTGTGTGTGTGTGTGTGTGTGTGTGTGTGTGTGTGTGTGTGTGTGTGCGCGTGTGTGCATATGGATGTGTTTGTGTGTGTTTGTGTACTTGTGTGTGTGTGAGTGAGTGATTGGGGATATTTTCCAGCCTGTACGAACAGTAGGTTAGTACACTGTGCAGTAGTTAATGCAGTTCAAGAAACATGCAAATTAACAAGAATGATGTCTTTCATTGTTACAAATGGGCACAACATAGGAGAAGCTCCCTTCTGCTCATGCTAGGCACTTGAATGAATTCCTGGGATAATATAATCATACTGCTACAAGCACTGTCATTGGTGCTACTTAGGTGAACGACTGCTTTCAAGATGGGAATGTTCCCTTTCATGAAGTTAGGTAAAATGATTGTTAACTTTAATCCTGCTGTTTTAGTCGTTTCCATATGGGTCACCTGAATGTTTCCTTTATTCTTAGCATTACTTCCTTTTGTTTATATTTCAAGGCTCATCCTATGATTTTAAGTGACAGGTACAAAATAACATGATGCTGTTCTTTGAGGACAGAGTTTCACCTTTGAAAATGTCTTTCCGAACAGATTTTTAAGGGTTTAGTTAGGGCTAAATTAATGTTTTCAGTATGATTTTTCTAAACTGAATATATTTCACAGTTTTAATGATTATACATTGATTACACATATATTTATAATTTTTGCTACTTCACATATGTGTATGTATAGATATAGTGTGTGTATCCTGAGATGTAAGTTAACTGTGACATTATATCAGAATGGAACCAAAACATATAGTGTTATATACAGTTCAAAATGCATTTTAACATATTTTATGTACTTTGTCCCTTGATACATACAAAACATAAATGCATGCAAGACTGAGAAATATTTGCAAGTGAATGTATGTGGTGCATTTATAGGTGCAGAGAGTGAAAGTGGATTATGACTCAGTTTTCTTTACTTTTCTACAGCCCATCTGTACAGATTATCTACCCATCTCTGCTTCCTCATCTTCAACTTGACTATCCTACCCTTTCTACCACTTTACATAACCTGTTCCTATCCTCTCCTCCATTTATACTAATCCATCCTAATCTCTCTCCTGTTTATATTTACAATTTAACTAAATACATGACTTTTACTTATTACTACTGTGAATTGCCAAAAGGATGCTCTCCAGTGCTGTATAGGTTCATAGGTAGGTACTAGGCTATTGGCCCAAGGGCCTACGTAAGCCTAGCCAGCAAGGTTCCATAGCTTACGCCACCCAAGAATGTTATTTTCCTGTGCCACTGTCGAGCAGAGATGCAGAAGTGATCCCAGGGGTGTATTTCCTATTTCCCATCCACTCATCAAGATTTTTCTTGACGAGTGCTAATGAAGAACTTTGCTTGACATAGATGGGTAGCTTGTTCCAGAGTATAGGAAGTCTCTGGGACAGGAATCCATCCCTCCAGCATGTCCTGTTTATTTTGGTGACAAGGTTTAGGTCCCTAGAGCGTGTAGCTCGGAGGGATTGGGATTTCTTTAGGTGTAGCATGTCCAACAGCTCTGGGTTTGACATAGTTTTATATGTTAGGCAGAGATCACCTCGGAGTAGAAGATATGCTACAGAGTAACGCTGAAGTTTTTTGAGGTGGTCAGTGTAGGGCATTTGTTTTTAGGCCAGTAATCCTCTTTGTGAGGTACTTCTGTTGCCTTTCCAGTTGCTGCAGATGTCTTGTGAGGTACATTCCAAAAGGGGCATTGTACTCTATAATGGGTCTAATGAGTGATGAGTAGAGGGGAACAATGACCTCTTTTTTCCTGGATGAGAACCCTTTTATGATGAGGTGTGCCATGTAGAAGGACTTCCTGACTTCTGTGGCGATGTGACTATCAAAGAAGAGACTACTGTCCACCTGGGTCCCAAGGTCTCTTATCACGCATTTGGTATATAGCGTTTTACTTTGCTTTTTTGCATTATTTTCTTTGTAACATATTTTTAGTATATTTCTGTGCCTTACAGTATTGTTAATTATTTTTGAAATGTTTAATTTTCAGCTGTTTCTTATGTAATGCATTTGAAATATTTTTTTTATTTTCTCTGTTAAAAGGAGCTTTTCTCCCCAGGCCTCCACTGTAAATGGGTTCTTGTGACCCAGTCAGATGATCCCAGTAAACACGTTAACAAATAAATACATTTTATGGCTGATTTATTATTATTTGTAAGGTAATTTTAAGTTGAAATAAGATGACAATGACTGCATACTTCTTTTCTTTAATGTATTAGTCAGATATATTATTTCTTAGGGGCCTAACCGTAGTATACATTAAAACATCCATCATTTAAGAGCATCCTGATTACTGTGGAAAATGCAATGGTGATAAATATTAAAAGTCAGCATTCAGTATGGCATACAGTGCAATGTGTGAATGCTATAATGAACCATATATATAGTCCTATTATGAATTCAGTCTTGTAAGTGCAAAACATGCACATCTTCTCCAGGCATACCAGAGAAAGGTTAAGAGCCCTTAATAAACTTAAAGCCAGAAGAAATCCTATCAAAGAATCATCAGAAATGCAGTCCCTTTCCCATTGACTGGCATTAACTTGAATTTCACAGCCTACTTGCCAATTTTCAAATCACAAAAGGCAGCTAATTAGCTTTAAATTCCATTGTGAATGTCAGACATAAGTGAGATCTGCAAACAGACATCAGTGATTTTTCTGTGACATAAAATTTTATGTATATATTTAACCCTTTATCTAGACAGTTACAGTTGCAAAATACATTATTTTAAACTCTTAGATGGGGGGAGGGAGCTACAAGCAAAGTTGCATTATAGCAATATATATAATAAAAACACTACTATTAAAACAAGCTAAAATAGCATTATACGACCAGTAAAAGTGTAATATTGTAATACAAAAGCAAGCTAAGTACTACAAACTGCAGCAGACTTGAATACTAAGCTTCCATTCTAGAACAAGAGCAAATCTATATAAGGTCAGTAATAGTCTGCATTAAAAAACAACCCTGCATGAAATCATATTGAGAAATGATTACTGCATCCTTCATTCTAAATTACATGCATGGGTTACATTTACATGGTAATCTAATATTTATATTTCGTTATATGACATTTTATACAAATTAAAGTTAACTTATTCAGCAGATACTCAGCTTAGGAATTATGAGAACTTCTATAACCTAAATGAATGCATAAATTAATATGTTGGATATTCTTAGACACACTGACTTATGTGTGTGCATATTTTGTTTCCATATATAGAGCATCCTATTTTTTAACTTTTTAACCATTACTATTTTATTAAATACTTTTATTGATGCTAGATGTATTTCCTGAGCTTTTCTGCTTGGTTTCATATAAATTATCTCTCATCACGGCCTTGTTACTGCTTTACTAGTCGCCTTGTCTTTAGATATGGACTTCCTATTGATATTTTTGGGTAGCATAACATTTGATGTTCTGTAGTCCTAGCTCGTCTTCATTCTTACACATGGGTTCAGAGCCTATCCTCGGCTCGGACTTGGCCTATTACAAAGCTCAAAGTCTTCTAGTTGGCTCGTGGCTAGGTAGGTATCCCATGGTGCACCAGTATAATCCCCAGATCTCATTTGCCGCATTGACAAGTTCAGATGTGCTTCTTCTTGGCCGTGGCTATTTTTACTATATTGCAGTTTAACCTTTCTAGTTATATAGTTTTGCTAGTGTTTATCAGTCATTAGAGTAGTTTCAGTCTTGCTGAAGTGTTTTCTTTCTTCACTTTCGACACTTATTGTTGAGAACTGGTTGGCCGTTGGCCTTGTTGTTCTCTTTGGTATCCCGTGCGCCAGTTTTTTCTATTTAACGGGCATTTTTGCTCCTTGTTGTTATTTGCTGTGCTTAGTGTAGAGGGTTTAGTAGTTTAATAGTTATTACTTAGATATTTAGTGCTTACTATTAAGGTGCACGTTTGCGCTCAATTTAACCTTTTCCGTGTACAGTGTTTATTAGTGTGCGGTATTTATTAGTATTAGAGAGTTAGCATTAGACTTTTTCTGCCTAGATATTAGTCAGATATTTAGCTATTTAGTTGATAAGGGTTCTTTGATATTTCCAACCTTTTTTTTGTTCTACGAATTAGAATTTGAGTATAGTTTCCACTGAAACAGTTGGACAATTTCTGGTTCATACTTTGTGTGTATGTGCAGTATATTTGGTAGTTTCTGACCTTTAGTCTTCTCTTTTCTAGGTCCGTTTAAGTTAGAGGACCTAGTTTCTCTCCTTTTCTCTGCCCAGGGCTAGGCCCGTTTGAGTTGGAGGACCTAGTCCTCGTGGTGTGTGAGTGTTAGTGCAGTAAGGGCTAGGTCCGTTTGTTAGAGGACCTAGTCCTCGTGTTCGGGTCGTGTCATTTTTGCTGCTTCTCCACTACCATGTCTAAAGAGGCAAAAGATCATAAACCCTTGGGGTTTAAGAAATGTGTTAAATGCTCTCAGAAAATGTCAATTACCAATGGTTACAGTAATTGTGTGTATTGCCTCTGAGCCATCCATCTGCAAGAAAACTGTTTGTTTTGCCATTCTTGCAGTTCCAGGGTCTTACAGGAGCTGAAGAATAAGCTAATATTAAAAGGTCTCCTCAAGCCTTCTTTCGTGGAAGACTTGGCCAGTTTGTTTTCTTCCTCCAAATCTCCTGCATCTAAAAAAGAAAAGGCTAAACCTTCCAAGAGGCATTCCCCGGCACCATCCAGTGCTTCAGAACCGCTTCCTAAACTTTCTAAACCAGACAAGACTTCGCCCTCCTCGGCTCCACTGATCTTGGAACCGATCAAGGCCATCGATACTATGACTCCAGTGTTGGCCCCATGCATTTTAGAGCTGACTACTGATAGCAAACATTGGAGCCGGTCCAGAGATCCATTGCCAGTCTCCCCAACTTTAAGGTCCCCTATCTTACAGAGGTACACATCTCCCACACTGTCTTCCAGATCTTCCAGGAGCCTATCCGAAGAAGATGTGGAGAGAGTAGTGCTGAGACTCCTGAAGTTGTCTGCCTTGCCAAAAATGCTGTTGGCTCTGACCCAGTCGGTCCCAGAGCCACTTGAGTCCATTTCCTATGCTGTGGTTCCTCCGAGCCATGCTGGGCTTTCGGAGCCGGCGTGTTTGGTGCTGCTGGATGTGGAAACCATGGTTACAGCTCCCCTTGAGGTTGTCTCAGAGCCATGTTCCGCTCCGACACCTTTGGTGCCATCCAGGGTGTCTAGGAGCTGAAGTTCCTCAGTCGGCCCCGACAGGGACACTTGGACCCAGACCTCTTCACTTCCGAGTCTTCCTCTTGGTGCGTTGGCTAGGGTGAGCTTGGATCCTACATCTTTCTCGGAGCCGATGGCTTTGGAGCTGATGACTTCCTTTGTCTCCTCAGAGCCGAGGAGGTCTTTGGAGCTGGAGATGTCTGCCTTCAAGATGATGCAGAATGTGCTGTCCTGCTCTTCAGCTCCACCCAGGGGTACCAAAACTCTTCACCCTCGGGCACTGACCTCCGTCTCAGCACCTACCCCCTCTCTCGACAGCAGAGACCCACAGCCTCAGGAGCCCCCAGCTGTTGGCCCCCAGTCTTCTGAGACCTCCCTGGAATATCCTTCTGAGGAGCCCCCTCAGAAGAGGACATGCAAGAGGAAGCATGTAGACTGCCAGGATGAGACTCTTAACTCTGAGACCGACCTCAAGGAGTCAAAAGGGTCCCCCAAGTTGTCCTCTGATGATGTCTCCTTTGCAGACATCTTAGAGATCCTTAAGCAGATGTCTGGCTGGCCCACTGTTACCCCTTCTGATGGGGAGTCGGTGTACCTGAACGCTTTCGGGTCTCAACCTTCAGCCTCTTGGGTGTCTCCACCTTTCGACGAAGTTCTAGACCTTGTTAGTCGAAAGGTGTGGGAGACTTCTGATGCCGTGGAACCAGTCCCCAGGAAACCTAATAAATTTTTGTCAGCCCCCAAGGAGAAGGAATTTTTGTACAAGGGTGGTCCTGTAGATGCCATGGTGGTGGCGGCGGCCACTAAGAAGGAACTAGCAAAGACTTCTTCATCTGTCCATCTGCCAAACAAGGAGTCTTGAATGATGGATAGATATGGGAAGTGTATCTTTTCATCAGCAGCAATCACTCTCAGATCACTGAACTACCTAGCACATTTTACAAGGCTTCAGAGAGATCTCCTTAAGGAGCTGGGAGAGACTCTACAAGTTACATCTGTTGAAGGAGTCCCTGATAAGGTGTCTGCTCAGTTGTCCATCTTGAATTCCATTAACTCCTCCATGAGGCTGATTTCTTATTCAGCCGATGGAGCGAGCAGAGCAGCAGGTTCAGGAGTTTCCCTTAGGAGGCACTCCTGGATGCGCTTGTGTAATTTTGTGGAGCCATTCAAGTCTACTTTTACCAACGCCCCCTTTGACAGTTCTTCCTTGTTTGGACCCAAGGTAAAAGACACACTCACCAGGTGCGAGCAAGAAGGGAAAATGCTGTCTGCCATGGGAGTACATTTTACTGTCCCCTCTAGACCATAACCCAAGGGTCAGAGTGGTGGTAAGATGTGGTTCAAAACATCCCAGACGTTTTTCCCAGATGCACAGGGTGACTCTTCCTTCAGAGGCAGAGGAGGAGGAGCAAATGGTAGACATCGTCCTAGAGGCAGGGGCGGACCACAAAACCAGGAAGGCCATGATTCATTTTGAGGCCAACTCTACCAGTACTCCTGATGTGGGGCCCAGCTGTGCTTCTCTGGAGCCAGTCGGGCGTCACATTTCTTTGTATCCAGAAGCCTGGATAAGCATCACCCGAGACAAATGGGTACAAAGAATTATCACCATGGGTTATTCCATACCCTTTTCTCTTCCACTTCATGTTCCCAAAAGGATCCCGGATGTTCCACCCAATCACAGGGATCAAGCAAATGTAGAAGTGAATAAGTTGCTCAAAAACAGAGTCATCCAAACTGTCCCCACAGACCAGGTAAGATTCGGAACTTACTCCAGATTCTTTTTTGTGCCAAAACATACAGGGGAATGGAGGCCCTTCTTGGACCTCAGCAAATCAAATGAATCCTTAAAGAAGGACAAGTTCCGGATGGTGACACTGCAGTCTATACTCCCTCTATTAGGGAAAGAAACTTGGATGTGCTCAACAGACCTCCAAGATGCATACTACCACATAAAAATGGACAGAGCATCAAGGAGTCATCTACGCTTCTGGCTGAGAGCCAGTCACTACCAGTTTCGTGCTCTGCCCTTTGGTCTCACCACAGCCCCCAGGGTGTTCACCAAGGGTATGGCAGTAGTGACAGCTCACCTGAGACGTCTAGGATTTCAAGTGTTTCTGTACCTGGACGACTGGCTCCTGACCACCTCCATCAGGCATCTACTTCTTCAAACCAGAGACTCCACTGTCTAACTTTGTGCCCAGTTGGGGATTACTATAAATTGGGAAAAGTCTGCCTTATCGGCCTCTCAATTTGTGACTTTTATAGGCACACAAATAGACACAGTTGCCATGTTAGCTCATCTCCCAGCAGAAAAAGCACAGAACCTCATACAAGTCCTTCATCTACTCCCTCTCCAGAAAGTCAAGGCAAAGACAGTGATGAAACTCTTAGGGGACCATGGCCTCCACCATATTGCTAGTCCCTCTTGCCAGATTACACATGCGGATTCTTCAATGGCTCCTATCATCCCAGTGGTCCTTTCAACAACTGCTGCTATCCCACCACATCATTTTAACAGAGTCCTGCAAAAAGGACTTCCACTGGTGGATCCAACCCAACCAACTAACAAAAGACACCCCATTCCTTCCTCTCCAACCCGTTGCTACTGTGACCATGGATGCCTCACAGATAGGGTGAGGGTCATTATCTAGGCAGGACTGTCCAAGGCACATGGCAAGATCACGAGGCTCACCTGCATATCAGTGTTCTAGAGATGAGGGCGGTGCTTCTGGTGTTGCAAGCACTCCACAACCTTCTTCCTCGTGGGACAATAGCAATACAGTCAGACAACATGTCAGTAGTATGGTATCTCAACAAACAAGGCGGAACCAGATCTTACCCCCTTTGTCGAGAAGCTATTCATGTTTGGAAATGGGTGATATCTTCCCAGTACCTTCAAGTGGGAATGCACATCCCAGGGACAACCAATGTGATAGACAACAAACTCACCCGGGCAATCTTGATGCCTCACAAGTGGTCTCTGAAGCAGGGAATAGCAGAACAAATTTTTTTGCGAATGGGGACAGCCTTGCTGCAATCTTTTCGCCAGCCCGATCAACTCCAAATGTAGTAGCTACTTTTCCCTTATTCCCCCCTCCGGGGGAGTCATCGAGAGACACACTTGTTCATGATTGGCCCCTGAGTCTCCTTTATACTTTCCCCCCCTTTCTTCTCATATCCAAGGTGATTCAGAAAGCGAAGCTGTTGGGAAGTAAATTAATTCTCATCACTCCTTACTAGCCTCATCAGGTTTGGTTCCCCTTTCTCGGGTCTCATCTACTAGACGATCCATGGACTCTGGACCCAGTGCCAGATCTCTTGACACACATGTCAGGCGCTCTTTACCCCAGCCTCCACATCCTCAATTTGACAGCTTGGCTGCTCCAGTTCCATCCCTAGTCAGGCTTCATGATATTTCACCCATGACCCACATTCTCACATCTTCTCACAAACCCCCCACTAGAAAATTATACACCAGCAAATGGAGAAGGTTTTCTATCTGGGCTGAGGAAAGGAATGTTGACCTTTACACCACATCCATTCCAATGGTTTTAGAATTTTTGTCTGATATTTTTCACCAGGGTTCTGCTGCTGCCACAATTAGGGTTTAGTTGGCAGCAATATCAAATTTTCGTTTGGGTCAACATGATTCTAATGTGATGTCACACTTCTTCTTCTTCTTCTTTCGGCTTTATCCCGGTTAGGGGTCGCCACACAGCGGATCACCTGTCCGCACATTGAATGGCAGTGGAGTTTTACAGTGTCTGCCCCCCCAGCCCAGTTCTTCCTTCACAGACACACACACACGCACACACACCTAGGGCCAATGGGCCAATGCAGCATGTCTTTGGGTCTTTGGGATGTGTGGAGCACCGGGAGGAAACCCGAGGGGACCCCAGAGGACACACAGGACATCACACAAGGCACCCCAGCGAGATCAAGACAGGAGACAACCCAGAGAACCTCTTGCTGTGCAACTTGCACTAACCACTGCACCACCGTGGCCGCCCAATGTGATGTCACACTGATTGTGTAAAACCTTCCTTAAAGGTGCTACTTTGTTGAAACCTCTCTTTCAGGAACCGGTAGCTTCATGGGATCTAAACTTCGTCCTGTCCAAATTAATATCTCCACCCTTTGAACCTGCTCATTCTTGTTCATTGAAGTTTCTGTCTTAGAAGACTTTGTTTCTGGCAGCCATCACATCTGCTAGATGAGTATGTGTTACAAGCACTGTCTATCAAGCCCCCTTATTTGATTTTCCACAAAGATAGAATATCTCTTTGCACAAATCCATCCTTTGTCCCTAAGGTGTGCTCTCATAATAACTTGAACCAAACTATAGAGCTGATGGTGTTCTTTCCTAATCATTCCAATGCAGCAGAATACAGATTTCATCAGTTGGACGTTCACAGACAATTACGGTTCTATCCACATCGGACCAAGGAATTCAGGAAGTCAGACCAATTGTATCCTTCTCCGACTCCAGATTAGGTCTGCCAGTTTCCAAAGTGATCCTTTCAAATTGGATTTCCAGTTGTATATCCTACATTTATTCTTCTGATGGAAAGCCTTTACTGTTCAAGATTAAGGCTCATTCTACAAGATCCCAGTCTACATCTGCAGCCTTTCAAGCCAGGGTCCCAATTGATAATATTTGTGCAGCAGCAACCTGGGCTTCCCCTCACACCTTTATTACTCATTACAAATTGGATTTGACCTCTAGGGGTAGAGTCTCCTTTGGTTCCACGGTACTCAGGAGTATTTTTCCGTGAGCCACCCAAGAATAAGGTGCTAGGGACGCTCTCCTATCTGTAAGAATGAAGGCGAGATAGGACTACAGAACATAAAGAAGTTATGTACTCACCATAAATTCCATGTTTGTAGTCCAACTCTCCCTTCATTCTTATGAACCCACTCTCCTACCCCTGTCTTGGAAGGATCTGGAGAGAGAAGAAATTTCCATAACAGGTGGAGACCTTTTATTATTGTTGTTCTTTCTGGATAGTTTTTGCTCTGTCTTTCTATAGTTTAGCAGCAAACAAGAGCTGGGGATTATACTAGTGCAGCATGGGATACCTACCTAGCCATGAGCCAACTAGAAGACTTTGAGCTTTGTAATAGTCCGAGTCGGTGCCGAGGATCAGCTCCGAACCCATGTGTAAGAATGAAGGGCGAGATGGACTACAAAATATGGAAAGTTATGGTGAGTACATAACTTTTTTTTCAAAGATCTCTTCTTTTTATACACAAACCTAGGTGTGCACCGACTATATCCTTTAATCCCATATTTGTTGTCATGATAGGCCAGTATTTCTTAATAACATCAACAACATATCTCAAACTACTAGAATACGTAACTGGTATTCTACATTTGTTATTATTAGCTTATTTAGAATTCAATACGAGTGGGTTTGATGAAGAATAAGGTCTACCTCTATCCATCCTGTTTCTTACAACTCCCTCCAATGTATTGTGTATTTTTGTCTTACTATAACCCCTGTCTACAAATTTCTCTTCGAAATCTTTTATTTTTCTGTCAAAATTTTCATCATTAGCATTCAACCTTGATATTCTTAAACCTTGCCCTGGACAATGTTATTAAAAATATAATACGGATGCATACTGCTACGATATAGAAAATTCTTCCTGTGGCACTGTTTCCTGTACAACATCGTGTCCATTATACCATCCCCAGTAACCTTGACGGTCACATCCAAAAAGCTAATTTCTACTTTAGAGAAATTAACAATACATCTGAGAAACGTAGTGCTGTTGTTAATATACTTAATAAACTGTAAACATTCATTTTCTGTGCCTTTCCGAATGATAAACAAATCATCTACGAATCTCTTATAAATACAGTTTTAAGCTTTAGGAAGGTGGGATGAAGTCTGGTAGATTTAGATCCGGAATGGTTGAGTTTGAGAAGCAGGGACTTGGTCTGTTCTACTGATATTTCAGAAAAGTAAAAGTTTGCTGCATAAGATGTGCAAGGGAATAGATTATGGATGAAAGTTCTTGTTTTTCATTGGTGGGGGAGTAAATCGTTGGAAAGGCTTTAGTTATGTTGGTAAACACAATCATTAGCAAAGGTGTGGTGATTCAACGTTACTGGTTCCTTTTTGGTAGATGAAGAGTTATTTACTGTCCCTGTTAAGCATTTTATCTCTTCATAACAGATGGGGTCTAGATCAGTTTGCTTCCCATTTCTGTTTAAGGTCCAGGGTTTTATCAGTATTTGCTGTGATTCTTGTTTCTTTCCTTAAACTCAGAAAAGTTTCATATAAATCTGTATTGTCAGGGTTTCCTTTTTCAGTTCTTCCACACTGAATCTCTGGCTAGCAGCCATGGGTAATTCAGTCATCTAAACCTCATTTTTTGTAAGGGGGAACAACTTACCTGAACTGCATTCATATAATTAGTAAAGTAAAGTCAAACCCAAACAGGGCAGAAGATGGACACAATTCAATAAAATCCACTAATTTAATAACAAGAAATTGTGAGCAATACTCAACATCGCTTCATCAGACAAGAACAAGTCATATGAAAACAGTTTAAATACACAATCCATGTTTGAAGCAATCGATAAAAAAACAAAGAAATTCCCTCCATACCACTAATGAACAACTAATCCATGCATAAAGGTGTAGCTGATATATACAAAAATGTAATAAAAAATAATAATGAAACTAAAAATAAAACTACTAACAATAACTCTCATTTCAGTTTTTTAGACTTCAACACTGGTTTAAGGGGGACTGAATCATTCAAGCCCAGCCCTCTATGAGGCCCTAATCTAAGAATCCACTGAGGTTCCACACATTCTATTTGGTTCACTTGGTTTGCCAACTATGATTTATGCCTTGAACATGAAGTACTTGCAACAAAAATACATGCTGCTCACTTGCTGACATGGTGTGTTTAGCTAAAGCACTATAATCCAACCCCCTCCTGGTGCAGTGCACATGATCCCTTATATGCTCCTTAAGGCGACAATTTGTTTTGCCTACATAAAAATGGAAGCACACCCTACAATGTGCCACATATATCACATTCGGTGTGTTACAATCTGCACTAGCCCTTAACTGCCATAAGTGCCCTGTCTCAGGATGTTTAAAAAACCTAGACTCATTTATGTACATACAGTACATACAATTGCCGCACTTCCGGGTGCCATACAAAACACCTTCCCTATTCCTTACAGCTGTCAGATAACATAGTTGGTGCTTAAAATTCTTCCTGTTCTTATAGACAAATCGGGGTTGCAGGCCTACCAATTTACTTGTTCTATCATCCAACAAAAGAATATGCCAGTTTTCCCGAATAATATCCTTGAATTTATCTATATCATGCGTAAAGGACAGTACCAAGGGGATCTGAGGGATTACATCCCTATTCATTGCTCTCTCCTGTGCAGGATTAAAATTAAAATTAGAGAAGTAAGGCCTAGCTCTCCCAGTCCTCTCTTTTGCTACCGTCAAGTAAGCCCGATCAACTTTTTGTTTACTATAACCCCTAACCAAATGTCATGCTTCAATCTCTGCAACCCTTCAACATAATCCAACTCTTCACAGGAGAGATGCGAAATCCTCATGGCCTGTCCCATAACAATATTTGGAAAGATATGGTGAGAATGCATACTATCCCGATGCAGGAAAGCTGGACAATAACACTCTTTCCTATGCAACCTGGTGGACCATCCATTTTCTGTTTTGAAAACTGTGACATCTAAAAAATCAATATTGTGCATGGACTGAATCATAGTAAATCATAAAAACTCATTGGTGTTATTCAAATACTGATGAAACTGTTGTAGACTATACTCATCTCCCTTCCAACAACAAAGAGGTCATCTACAAAACGTTGATAAAACACAACATGGGGATCATTCCCAAGCAGATGTTGTTGCTCCCACTCCACCATGACTAGATTAGCATATGTATTGGCACAACTAGTGCCCATTGCCACTCCTGCTACTTGCCAGTAGCACACATCATTAAACATAAACAGATTATGTTCCAACACTATTTCAAGCAGCATACATAGGAAATCTATATGCTCTAAGGAAATTTTACCATGCCTAGATAGAGCAGATCTTGCCATCCTAATGCCTTGCTGGTTAGGTATACTGGTTAGGTATACTGGTTGATGTCTTTTTAAAAGCATGTGAGAATGCTATTTGTGGTTGTGACCTTCAGAGCAAGTATATGGGTAAGGGCTATAATTTGTCTATAGCTAAACAACAAGTATTGCGTGATCTGCAAAAGAATTCAAGTATTGTTATTCATCCATCTGACAAAGGGGGTCCAGTGGTTGTATTGGATTCGCAGTTTTATTATAATGGGATGTCCGATATGCTATCGGACCCAATGGTGTATAACGTTGTGCAGTCAGATATTGTGGAAAAGATGGGCAGCAATATTTTTATTGCTTTGCATGAATGTTTATGTATTGGTTTGATTACTGATGAGTTATTTCAGTTTTTTATTGTGCAGAAACCACTGATTCCACAGTTATATGGTTTTCCCAAGATTCACAAAATCCCACTTGCCTAAAATTTAGACTGATAGTAGCAGGGGCAAGTTGGCTCACTGAGCCCATTTCTGTTTTTTTGGATAGTGAATTAAGAGAAATACTGAATGATTTTTGTACTGTGCTTAAGGACATGGACCTTTTTTTACATGATCTCTATAGTGTTACGATGGGACCAACATGTGTGGAAATAGAAAGATTAGTTACATTAGATGTAGTATCACTCTTCAGCTGTATACCTAACCAGCATGGCATTAGGATGGTGAGATCTGCTCTGTCTAGGCATGGTAAACTTTCCTTAGAGCGTATAGATTTCCTATGTATGCTGCTTGGAATAGTGTTGGAACATAATGTGTTTATGTTTAATGATGTGTGCTATTGGCAAGTAGCAGGAATGGCAATGAGCACTAGCTGTGCCAATACATATGCTAATCTAGTCATGGTGGAGTGGGAGCAACAACATCTGCTTGGGGATGATCCCCATGTTGTGTTTTATCAACGTTTTGTAGACGACCTCTTTGCTGGTTGGAAGGAAGATGAGTATAGTCGACAACAGTTTCATCAGTATTTGAATAATACCAATGAGTTTATACAATTTACTATGATTCAGTCCATGCACAGTATTGATTTTTTAGATGTCACAGTTTTCAAAACAGAAAATGGATGGTCTACCAGGTTGCATAGGAAAGAGTGTTATTGTCCAGCTTTCCTGCATCGGGATAGTATGCATTCTCACAATATCTTTCCAAATATTGTTAAGGGACAGGCCATGAGGATTTTGCGTCTCTCCTAGGAAGAGTTGGATTATGTCGAAGGGTTGCAGAGACTGAAGCATGACTTTTTGGTTAGGGGTTATAGTAAACAAGAGGTTGATCGGGCTTACTTGAAGGTAGCAACAGAGAGGACTGGGAGAGCTAGGCCTTACTTCTCTAATTTTAATTTTAATCCTGCACAGGAGAGAGCAATGAATAGGGATGTAATCCCTCAGATCACCTTGGTACTGTCCTTTACGCATGATATAGATAAGTTCAAGGATATTATTTGGGAGAACTGGCATATTCTTTTGGTGGATAATAGAACTGAATTGGTAGGCCTGCAACCCCATTTTGTCTATAAGAACAGGAAGAATTTGAAGCAACAACTATGTTATCTGAGAGCCGTAAGGAATAGGGAGGGTGTTTTGTCTGGCACCCGGAAGTGCGGTAATTGCATGCACTGTTTGTACATAGATGAGTCTAGGTTTTTTAAACATCCTGAGACAGGGCACTTATGGCAGTTAAGGGCTAGTGTAGATTGTAACACAACGAATGTGATATATGTGGCACATTGTAGGGTGTGCTTCCTTTTTTATGTAGGCAAAACAAATCATCGCTTTAAGGAGCATATAAGGGATCATGTGCACTGCACCAAGAGGGAGCTGGATTATAGTGCTTTAACTAAACACACAATGTCAACAAGTGAGCAGCATGTATTTTTGTTGCAAGTACTTCATGTTCAAGGCATAAATCATAGCTTGGGAAACCAAGCGAACCAAACAGAATGTGTGGAACATCAGTGGATTCTTAGATTAGGGGCTTATAGAGGGCTGGGCTTGAATGATTCAGTCCCCCTTAAACCAGTGTTGAAGTCTAAGAAACTGAACTTAGAGTTGTTACTAGTTTTATTTTTAGTTTCATTATTATTTTTATTGCATTTTTGCATATATGAGCTATAACTTTAAGCATGGATTAGTTGTTCATTAGTGGTATGGAAGGAATTTGTTTTTTATTGGTTGTTTCAAACATAAATCGTGTATTTAAACAGTTTTTATATGACTTGTTCTTGTGTGATGAAGTAATGTTGAGTATTGCAAAAGCGCTCACAATTTCTTGTTATTAAACTAGTGGAGTTTATTGAATTGTGTCCATCTTCTGCCCTGTTTGGGTTTGGTTTCGTTTGACAAATTATTGATTACCTCGCATCTTGGTACTACTTGGGAGAGATTTTTGTGTGATTGGTAAAGTTGTAATTGGTGAGCATGTGTGTGTGTGTGTGTGTGTGTGTGTGTGTGTGTGTGTGTGTGTGTGTGTGTGTGTGTGTGTGTGTGTGTGTGTGTGTATTTAGAGGGTAATGGGTTGATGTTATGAGTCTGATAGCAATGATCTGAATACATTACTTTGGCCATTATTTTTCTATTATTATGTCTGGCAGTTAGCACAGAGGACTTAAGTTCTGACTTGTTAATGAGCTGTTTCTGGTGCCAAGGGTACAGGTTTTGAATCTTTCCCCCTCCCTTACCTATTATGTCACCTTGAACAAGTCATGTAACCAGACAATGCTTTAGGACATTTGGGAATTTGGGCTAGTCTCCTTAATGGTCTCTTAGACTGCATACCTAGTAACTGCCTGTAGACTTAAGAACAACTCATTCAGACACCTGAGGTATACACAATCAGTAGAGAGGCTGTAATTGGTGCACTAATGTGTATTTGGTAAACAAATATGTGTTTGTGTGATGCAAGCTCATATAATTTACTGTGGCTGCTGTTTGTGGAAAAAAAGCTGAAATACATTAATGCAACCATTTTCTTTTCACAGTCAGACATCTGATGTGTATACAGTCAACAAACTGGCTATAATTAATGAGTATGGGGCTGTCTGTAAATGAAAGTGACTAATCCTGGTACCATGTGCCCAAGATAGACAAATGTTGACTTTACAGGACTAATGTGTATTTGTGTGAAGCAAGTTATAATACTTTACGGTGTCTTCTGGTTTTGTGAAATAAAGTTGAAATATAGTACTATAACTGTTATTTTTATCACAGTCAGACATCTGAGGCATGCAAAGTCAAAAACATGGCTATAATTGCTGGATACAGAAGCTGTCTGGCATTTGTTCAAATTAAACAGTCATTATTATGTTTTTGCAGAACTTTTGTGCATTCATGTGGAGAGATCTGGGATACTTCACTGTGGCCATTTTTGAATATAGTCAAACACCTGAACTGTGCACAGTGATTGAAATGCCTATAACTGATGGTTATGGGAATTATCTATGATGAAAGTTACTGTGTATGGAGGGGAAGGATTACAGTGTTTCTTTTAAAAGTAGCAAGTTAGCCATAATTTGTTTTTCATTTTTCATCACAAACATGAGCAATGTATATAATAAATTCCTGCCTGTGCTTGTTTTGGGTAAGATATGTATGATGGCAATTCATTATTGGCACAGGGGCCCATTGAGTAGCATAGCTATTTCACAGTGCTTGATTCTTTGGTTGAAGTTTTGACTCATATTCACATATAGAATCTACATGTACCCCTTATCTCAGTATGGATTTTATCCGAGGTGTTCTGCATTACTCCCCTTACCATCAGCTGTATAATGTATGTCTGTGGCCATTTGTGGTTTTACTTTCATCCCAATCTAACAGTGGGGTGGGGGTAAACAGAAGATAAGTATATTCTTGGTGAGGTTGGGAGGCAGTTACTTTTCCATTTATAGTATTTATATATCCTTGTAAACATTTTTCACTTCAGTTTATTAGTGACTACTATTTTGTTATCTTTGAACATTAAGCTTTAGAGACAATGCATTTATCCTTGAAAGAAAAATATAAGACTGAATATATGTCCTTAGTCATTATTTTTGGGCAGGTCATCACTCAATCAAAAGGTTGTAAAAAAGCCGTAAGATGCACCTCAAAGCATTTAGAACCATATGACTTCTGGGGACCTAATGGCACCCAGGCCCTAGCTTAATTCATTACTTCCTCCACACTTATTACAGTGGCATCTTGACCAGCTAGGGTGTGTTAAAATGAGGGAGAAAAGGCTAAAAATAAGACAATGTGTGAAAAATAAAAAAAAAAAGTAATCTTTATGGTGTGGGGCCATCAGGAATCAGAGAAGGGGCACTGGAGAGGTGCAGAAGGAACATTGTAGAATGTGGGTCATTGTGTTCTTTGTCTAGCTCCCCATTTAACCTGAGGCTGGTCTTGTTGATTGCAGTCAAACATCTGAGGTGTATATAGTCCATAAAGTGGTTGTGAAGACTAGTTACTGAGACAGCCTTTTTATAAATGTGACTGATCTCATTGGTTGCTTGATCATAGCTGATGGTCACTGAGTCTGACCTGCTGTAATTGGTCCTATACCATTCCAATTAACCCCACCCATTCAGTTCATTCTTGAAGCCCCCCTTGCTTTGAAGTCACCAGCTATCACTGCCGCTGCATACATATAGATATTTTAACTTCAATATCACATCATCAGGGGGAAACATATACTCTCCAGTATACTGGGAATGTGTCATTTTAGGGAAAGCCAGCCAGTCACACAGCAATGACTACATAAATGAGTGGCAATCACTAGTGTGCTGAAAACAAGGCTGGCTTCTTGTAAGCATATTTATAATTGTTAATTAATAGTAGGCATTAGGCAAAAATTGCATCCTCAAAATTCTATTATACATGAAGTAAGCCCAGCAAGCACAAAGTTTTTATTAGAAACAAATAACAGTTAAATCTGTATGTTCCTAAAAAGCTAAATAAATGTTCAGAATGAATAAACAGTAATTATGAGAGTAGAATGAAGCTGAGATACCAGTGTAATATTTTGAAAATGTTCTATATAATTGTTCCTGTAGCAGATACTGAGAACAATATTTCCATCCCAATCACTTCACCACCAAGATGTAAACATTTTGGTCAGCTATTACTAGGAAGGTTGATTTCATGGTATATTTAATCACAGAAACTCACCTCAGACACATTGTAATTAGTATAAATAACACACGATGTTAAGTTGTCTATCTCGCCTTCATTCTTGCTGGATGGGTTCGGAGCCGACCTCGGCTCCGACTCGGCCACTCTAAAGCTCGAGAGTTGGTTCCACCGGCTCGAGGCTCCCCTTATATCCCACAATGCTAGGCGAGAGTTACCTCAGATCTCGTTTGCCGCTGCAGCATCGAGGTGTTGGTTTTTTCTACCGGCTTGTTGGTAAGTGTTTTTCTAAAGTTTTAGGATACTTAAAACCCTATTTTTTTAAGTTTAGATATTTTTCCCTTAGTGTAGTGGATTTCTACCCCCCTTTTCTGAAAAATCTCATTTTTTTCCCTCAAGAACTTTTAAAGTTCTCCCTTGGGCCTTTTGGCCTTTTCTCATCCCCTAGTTCCCTTCCCTAGTGGAGTGTATGTGTATTATTTTAAAATCATAGTTACTGCTTTTATTATAATTTATTTTGACAGGGTGTAACTAGTGTGTGTGTGTGTGTTTTGGATACACCTGTTTAATATGTCCAAAAAAGCAAAGGTCTCCGGATTCAAGAAGTGTGATGCGTGCTGTCAGAAAATGTCTCTGACAGACGCTCACACTTCTTGTGTCTATTGTGGGGTTTGCACCTGCAGGACTCCTGTGCTGTGTGCCATGGCTTCAGCCCCAGGGTCCTGCAGGAAAGAAAGAATAAATTAATTCTTAGAGGCTTACTTAAGCCAGAGGATTCCCTGTCTGTTTCAACAGGGAAGCCCTCTAAGGCATCTAGGTCGGCTCCGCTACTGAGCCGAGACCTAAGGTTCTCAACCTCTGCCTTCATCGGCTCGGCTGGAGCCGATAAATCTCAGTCCACAGTTGCTGGCCTCGCTCGGCCGGAGCCGAGGTAGTAAACGCTCCGTCGGCTCCGGCCAAACCTTGGTAGACAACCAGGAAGAGGTCCAGGTCACCATCTCTTGGCTCCGTTCATTGGCTCCAGGATCTCCCCTGCTGTCTGAACGGGCCATAGATCTCACTCCTCTAGGTCATCGAGGCTGTCGGATCATGACCTTCAGAGGGTAGTGAGTCGACTACTTAAGTCCGAGGCACTGGCCCAGATGCTTCAGAGCCCGACTCATCAGTCGATGCCTGCCCCGGTCCACCAACTTTTTCCTCCTTGACTCTTTGAGCTCGGAGCCGGGTCGGAACCGACTGTGATAGCGTCGGAGCCGATACAATTGTCTTCGCTCCGTCGTCGGCTCCGTTTTCTTTGGAAGAATCTCGGCGCCGACTTCCCTCGTCGGCTCGAGGGGTGAGTGGCATCGACCCTTGTCCGACCCCTCTCCTCGGTGCCGGCGCTGGTGAGTTCGGCTCCGCTCGAGCCATCACTGTCGGTGCCGAGGGGTTCTTAGCTTCGGAGCAGGGACCTCTGGCTCTGCCTGACAGGGTGCATTCGAGGTCATGCGGAGTGTGTTAGAGCCTGGCTCTACTCCACAGTCGGCTCCGTCCGCTCCTCTCTGGTGCCTCAGGCTAAGTCGACTCACTCCCTCATCCCGGACCGCAGAGAGCCAACTCCTCAGAAACCCCTGGGATTTCATCCTCTTCGAGGCCTCTCCTGATTTGGCAGAAGAGCCCCGGAAGAGGAAGTGAAGGAAACACATTGACTCACCTGAGTCTATCACATCAGACACAGATTTGGATGATTCTGAGGGTTCCCCGTTCCCCTTCTGAAGATGTCTCATTTGCAGACATTCTGGAGATCCTGAAACAGAGGGGAAATTGGCCAGCCCTCAACCCTTCGGAGGAATCTGTGTATCTTGAGGCGTTTGGCTCTCGTCCTTCCACCTCCTGGGTGTCCCCCTTCGACCCCTCATGCAGGTGGTTGCTAAGAAGGCATGGACGGCTCCTGATTCAGTGGACCCCACTCCCAGGAGACCTCCAAGTTCATCACAGCTCCAGCAGACAAGCAGTTTTAACGAAAGGAGTTTCTGTGGATGCTATGGTGGTAGCTGCTGCCACTAAGAAGGAGCTAGCTGATCCTTCAGTACCTGTCCATCCACCTAACAAAGAATCTAGGTCCATGGATAGGTGGAAGCGGATGTTCTCGTCAGCGACTTTTACCATGCGTTCGCTGAACTACCTCTGCCATTTTACTCGTCTTCAAAGGGACTTGATCAAGGAAGCGAGTGAAATGTTAAGGACCCTACAGCCGGATTTTCAAGATAAAATGAACACGCAGCTGGCTACCTTAATTCCATAACCAACTCCTCCATGCGCCTTCTTTCTTACGGCTGATGGAGCGAGCAGAGCCGCAGGGACAGGTGTGGCCTTGAGGCATGCCTGGATGCGGCTATGCAATTTATGGACCCTTCAAGACGTCTTTCACAAACTCCCGTTCGATGGATCATCCTCTTTGGTCCTCAAGTGAAAGAAACCTTGACTAGGTGCGAGGCTGATGGCAAGACCCTTTCTGCCGCCGGAACTGCTTTTCTACTCCTTCTAGGCCTTACCCCAAAGGCCAGAAGGGGAAAGATGTGGTTCCGTAAACAATCTCAAGGGCTTCGCCTGACGCAGAGTCGCTTCCGCCAGAGGCAGAGGCGGAATAACAATGGTAGACGCCCTAGGGGCAGGGGTCCGCAGAACCAGGGCAATCGGAAACCTTCTCTGACAAGCCCTTTCAGCATCCCTGAGGTGTTGCCCGACTGCCCATCTTCGAGGCAGTCGGGAAGATTGTCACTGTACCCAAAAGCCTGGCTATCCCTGACTCAAGACAAATGGGTACAGTCCATCATTTCAAGGCTATTCTATCCCCTTTCTTCGCTTTCCAAATCAGTCAAAAATCCTTCCAGATGTTCCACCGCTCAAAGGGATATAGCAGCTTTGGAGATTTCAAAACTGCTTGCAAAAGAGCAATTCAGCCAGTTCCAGTAGACCAACAAGGATCCGAATCTACTCAAGGTTCTTTTTAGTTCCAAAGAAAACAGGGACTGGAGACCAATTTTGGATCTCAGTGTCTTGAACAAATCAGTCAAGATAACAAGATTTCGGATGGTCACGCTGCAATCCATCCTTCCCCTTTTGGGCAAAGGAAACTGGATGTGCTCTATAGACCTTCGGGATGCGTACTTATCACATAAAGATGAACAGACGCTCCAGAAGATTCCTCCGCTTCAGGCTGGGAACCAGTCATTTTCAGTTCAGGGCCCTGCCCTTTGGTCTCACCACTGCCCCCCGGGTGTTTACCAAATGCATGGCAGTGGTAGCTTCTCACCTGAGACGACAAGGATTCCAGGTGTTTCCATATTTGGACGACTGGCTCCTCACAGCTCCCACCAAGCATCTCCTTCTGATGGCCAGAGATTACACTTTTCGCGTTTGTCAAAACCTGGGTATTTCAATAAATTGCGAAAAGTCTGTTTTGTCGCCTTGTCGTACTATTACCTACATAGGCGCACATCTAGATACAATAAACATGTCTGCAAGGCTAACACATCAGAGAATATCAGACATTCACAAATTGGTATCACTTCTTCTCAACAACAACAGAGTCAAAGCCAGGTTAGTTTTAAAGGTGTTGGGGATTATGGCAGCGGCCATACCTCTGCTTCCATTAGCCAGATACCACATGCGGATTCTTCAGTGGATGCTTTTTACTCAATGGTCGCATTCAGGAACTTCCAATGTCTCACACCATTATGATCACTGCGTGCAAAAAGCATCTCATGTGGTGGATGTCTTCCCCCCAGCTTCTGTCGGGAAGACTCTTTGTTCCACCTTCTCCGGTTGCTACTCTGACAACGGATGCCTCCCTGATCGGGTGGGGGGGGCATTATCAGGGCAGGACAGTCCAGGGCACATGGCAACCAAACGAATGCCACTTGCACATAAATGTTCTGGAGATGAGAGCAGTGCTTTTAGCGTTGCAAGCCCTTCAAGACTCTCTTCCCTTGGGAACAATTGCAATCCAGACAGACAATATGTCTGTAGTGTGGTACATCAACAAACAAGGCGGAACCAGATCATACCCCCTGTGTCGAGAAGCACTCAGACTGTGGCAATGGGCGATTTCTTCTCAGCGTTCTGATAGCAACGCACATCCCCGGAAGTCCAATCATATTGCGGACAAGTTGAGCAGAGCTATACTCATGCCTCACGAGTGGTCTCTGAAAGACTCTGTAGTGAGAGAAATTTTTCTCAAGTGGGGTCAGCCTTGCTGCGACCTTTTTGCTACTCCGCAAAACAGCAAGTGCAGAGAATATTTCACGCTATTCCTTTACCAGGCCAACCCAGCAGAGACGCCTAGTCCAAGTTTGGCCCCGGGACTCCTGTATGCATTTCCTCCTTCCCACTGATCTCTCAAGTAATACAGAAAGCTATCGCTCAGAAGGCCTCATTGATCCTCATTGCTCCTTAATGGCCTCGACAAGTTTGGTTCCCCTTTCTACATCGCTTTCTCTTGAGCGACCGTGGAATCTGGACCTAGTTCCAGATCTTTTGATCCATCAGTCGGGTCAGTTTCATCGCCCTCCCTCTCTGAACCTCACTGCTTGGTTCCTCCAGTTCCAACCGTAGCCAGGCTTCCTCAATTATCTCACTCTGTTAGAGATATATTGATAGCTTCCCATAAATCTTCCACCGAAAGATTTATTTGAGTAAGTGGAAACGCTCACATATTGGGCTCAAAGAAAGGACATAGATCCTTTCACTGCTTCCATCCAACTAGTCCTTGATTTTCTAGCTGAACTTTTCCATGCAGGTTCATCTCCTCTACACTTAAAGTTCAATTGGCAGCTATTTCTAATTTTCATGTGGGTATTTCTGAATCTGCCCTAATGTCCCACAAACTCTGCAAATCCTTTTTGAAAGGAGTTTTTCTTCTCAGACCTCCTGTAAGAAATCCTCCTTCTCCGTGGGACCTAAATTTAGTTCTTGCTTCCTTGATTCTTCCCCTTCGAACCTGCAGTCTCCTGTTCTTTAAAATTATTATCATGGAAAACTCTTTTCCTAGTAGCTATTACATCAGCTAGAAGAGTTTCAGAGCTTCAAGCACTCAGCTGTCGTCCTCCTTATCTTTTGTTTCATAGGGACAGAGTATCCTTACGAACTAACCCGTCCTTTTTGCCTAAAGTGGTTTCAACATCAAATCTGAATCAAAGCATTGATCTACCAGTCTTTTTCCAGAATACTCCAACAGGTCTGAACAAAAATTACACTGCCTGGATGTTCACCGTCAATTGAGGTACTACTTGGATAGAACTAAACAGTTCAGAAAATCTGATCAACTGTTTGTCTCCTATCGAGAGCAGAAAGGGACTTTCAATTTCAAAGGTATCATTATCCAGATGGCTAACATCGTTGATTTCCCTTGTGTATGAGATTAGACATCAAAAGCTGCCTAACAAACCTAAGGCTCATTCAACCAGAGCTTTGGCTACTTCTTTAGCCTTCCAAGACAGACTGCCTATTGACACCATTTGTGCAGCGGCTACTTGGGCTACTCCTCACACTTTTATTTCTCATTATAAGTTGGATTTAGCTTCTAGGCATAGAGCTAACTTTGGTTCCACTGTTCTCAGGAGTCTGTTCCGTTAGGCCACCCAGGACAAGGTGCTAGGGGCGGTCCCATCCAGCAAGAATGAAGCGAGATAGACAACTTAACATATAGAAGTTATGTTCTTACCATAACGTTCCATGTTAGTTGTCTTCTTCTCGCTTCTTCTTACCACCCTCCTTCCTGGCCTGGACAGACCTAGAGGAGTTGTGATTGTGACCTCTCTTTCTACCACCTCTTTTCTTAGACATATGCTATTATGCATATTTCCTGATTCAGGATATAGGTCACCCTTCTTTTCCTGTTGTTAGAGGTGGATTCTTTTACAGTTATTCTGTTATTATTATAAGCTGGGGTTAGCTTACAAGAGATCTGAGGTAACTCTACCTAGCATTGTGGGATATAGGGGAGCGGAGCCGGTGGAACCAACTCTAGAGTTTAGGTCGGCTCCCATCCAGCAAGAGAAAGAAGACAACTAACATGGAACGTTATGGTAAGAACATAACTTCTATTTATCTTTGACCAAATAAGTCCTTACAAAATGCAAAACTTTTAAGTCATTCAGAGCCTTATGACTAAACCCATTCCATGAGAATTTCACTGTAGAAGGATATGGTATCTTTATTCTAATGCCATGCTGAATCAGTGATTACATTTCTGGTGTCATGTTGGTTCCTTCCATCTTTACCTCATTAGGAAAGTCTGCTGAAATATTCAGGTTTTATCCATGGCGTACACATGACTTCTGTTTTCTAGAATCTAAGCTAATCTGTAAAGCATCTGCTGTGTGTAATAACTTTGCACACAGAAGCTATTGAGGATGAACCTTAGAGGAATGGAGGGCATTGTGTACTGTGTCTGCAAGACAGAATGGGAAGAGTCTTAGGGAGACCATTTACATGGTTGAAATTGTCTTGTACTGCCTTTGTCATTTTTTTCTCATTTGGGTAGTCCTCTCTCAAACGTCTAATGATTAGATTGCCTTGTCTTGCTCTTCCTTTTAATTAAATAGGGGCTTCTTTCAGAGCAGTAGAAATATTCTCTAAGTGACTTACTTCACTCTTCTTCACTCTTTCTTGACATTTCTAAGGCATTCAGTATGGTCTCCCATCCCCTTCTTCTTACTAAACTCTCTACCTTAGGCATCTCTACCCAACCCTAAACTGGTTCTCAAAGTACCTCACAAATAGGCAACAATCCACCAAGTGGCAACACTCTTTCTCACCATTTCTCAACACAATCACAGGTGTTCCACAAGTATCCATACTTGCTCCCCTTTTGTTTAGCATTTAAATAAACAACTTTCATGCCACTCTTATTCACAGTACTGTTATCCAATATGCAGATGACTCTACCATCATCTGCTCTACCAATTTCATAACAGAACTAAAACAGCTCATCTAACATGCCTTCACCTCAACTGAAACGTGGATGACCAGTAATCATCTTGACATAAACCCCAACAAAACTAAACTTCTGATCTGAAGTAGTTTACTTCATTTGCTCTTCAGCCTGTGGGTATTCAGATCCAGATCGGATCCGAGACGGCAGCTTCACCAGCATCTGATCCGAGCTCCAAGCTTCTCCCCTTACCCATAATACCCCTTCATCTCCTACCCTCAGATCTCGTTTGCCATGGCTTAGCCTAGCATCATGGTCTTGGAACTCCAGGCATGCTGATTTTCTATAGCGTTTTTCTATAGCTATTTTTTTTGGGTGTTATTTCTTGTAGTGTTAGGTCAGGGTCTCCCTTTCCTTTACCTCCCCTACCTTGTTGTTACATCACATTTAAAAAAAAAACAAAAAAAAAGCTTAGTGTGATACTCTCCCCCCATCCTTCCCCCCACTTTGTTAGTTGGTCTGTTTGTACTTCTTCCTTGGCATGGCTGAGCAGACTAAGCCTGTTTTTAGGAAGTGCACAGAGTGTGGCCACAAGCTGTCCCCAACTGATGGCCACACTCTGTGCATTGTGTGCTTAGGAGTCCCTCACCTTTCTACTGCCTGCTTGATTTGCACCGGCTTTAATCCAAGGGCCTTGAAAGACCGCAAGGCCAAGCTAGTTATGAAGGGACTGCTTTTTGCTTCAGGGGCAGCTGTCCCCGCAACTACTCCAGTCACAGCTGTGACTGCCTCTACTTCATCCTCCTCCCAGGCCGGGACTCATCCTCCTGAACAGAGGTCTGTGGAAGGGGAACTATCTAAAAAGGACAGGGATAAGGAGAGCAAGAGATCCCCTGGCCGATCAGGTCCTCCTCAGAAACTACAGGCTATTTCTAGGCCTAGCACTCCCCAGCTCAGATTGCCAAGGTTCTGAAGCCGGAGTTGCCTAGACCTTCTTCAGGGACCTCTGTGCACCGACATTCTAGGTCAGCATCAGTAGCATCATCGCTGCGCTCC